>NW_027182826.1:1850000-2009566 GCF_041146395.1 Eulemur rufifrons | reverse complement strand
GAAATGTATTCTCTCACAACTCTGGAGGCCAGAAGTCTGAGCTGTCAGCAGGGCTGCACATCCTGCGGACCCTCTAGGGAAGACTCTGCTTCTTGCTTCTCCCAGCTTCCGGTGGCCTTGGCTGTGGCCGCGTCACTACAGTCTCTGCCTCTGTGGCCACATCACCTACCCTGGTCCATCACCGTGGTCTCCCGCTGCCTCCCTCTCTTAAGGACGCTTGTGATGGTGTTTGGGACCCATCTGGATGATCCAAGATAATCTCCTTATCCCAAGATTATCACTTAATCACATTTGCAAAGCCTCTGTTTCCATATACAGTGAGATTCACAGGTTTCAGGGCTTAGGACATGGAATCTCTGGGGGCGATTATTCAGGCCACTGGAGTCAGGAATGTAAACTGGCTGCGTTGGCGTTTAGGAACACCTGCCTGGGAGGGGAGGGCAGAATGGATTGGAGAGCCACACTAGAGTCAGACATGGTCACTTTCGAGATCCCTGAAGATGTACAGGTGAGAGGTGACCGAGGCCTGCAGTATGGAGCATTGGAGCTGGGGAGGGAGTAAGATCTGAGTGGAAAATGGCAGATGGGCTGGGTGGTTCTTGATGTCTCAGTGGGGTTCTGGGGACAGAAGCCCAACCACATGGGTTGAAAGCGATGGGGGATTTCACTTCTTTTCAATCATCCGCTGGATACTGGCCTAGTTGTCAAAAGCAATGATGAGCCTGCATGTGTTTGGTAGCGTGGGATGGAACTTCAAAAACAGTGCCAGAAAGGAAAAGGAGGCAGAGATACAGATTCCCCAACTCCTGAGCATCCTTGAAGAAATCACTGTAGGTTGAGGCGGTTTTGCTCTATCAGTGCAACTGGAAACCATTGAGCGGATAAGCAAAAGATATTAATTGGCTAAGAATTCTTTGAAATTTTGAGCCTTAAAAAAATCCCATCTAAGAAATTTGCTTGTATATAGGCCCGGAAATAGGTGATTTGGATCCCAAAGTTATTTTCCAGGTGGGAATGGGGGGAGCAGCCCTCTGCAAACGCTGCTTTTTCCATGTTCAGGTGACCAGGACTCACCAAACCCTCCAGCCAGTGCCGCAGGCCAGGACTGAACTGCAGGGACCCCTGCCCCGCAAGACACTCTAGGAGTCCAGTAATTCCTGGGCAGTAGAAAAGTCCAAATACCGGACTAATACATGTATTTGGGGTGGAGTGTTAAAAAATTAGCACATCATTGTTGTACATATTTGGGAGATTCATGTGATATTTTGATACATGTATATAGTGTATAATAATCAAATCAGGGTAATTGGGATATCCATCACCCTGGATTTTTGTTACTTTTGTAAAGTTTCCTCGTCTCAAGCTCCATGTTTCTTTCAATACGTCGTCTCATCAGCGTGACCGTCGGGTACGTCAGAGCCCAGAGTCCGCGGCGACACAGTCTCCAGTGGAGCGATTCTCACATGAGGCAGTGGCCGCTCAAAATGCCCTCTGCAGTCTGTGTTCTGAGAACTTTCTGGATGAAGGGCATTACTCACTCATCCCCACTCATCTTTAAACAAAAACATAACAGTCCATCAGAGTGACCTGAATCGCCTGAAACGTAAGGCACCCCGTTTCTGGCAAGAGGCTTGTGGGAAGTCTCGCTGCTCTAGACTGAGGCTGTTGAAAGGTGACAGGGGATGAGACAGCGAGTGCGACTCAGTCCCCTCATTTGGGCTGAGAGACACCGTGCTCCCTGCAGTCTCCTGCTGGGGCGAGGGCCACTTAAGGGCAGTATCATCATCATCATCATCGTCACTGAAGCTTTCCATTTGTACAGAGGAGATTTTGAAACTCTAGCCAAGGACGTTAAGGCACTGGTCTTCTGGGTGAGACTGTGAGTGGTAATTTGCCCCTATTAATCTTCCCCTCACGTCTGTTTCTAGGTAGAGCCTTGCTTCCTGCAAAGGGGCTAAATTTCTCTCTTCTTTCTTTTTCCCTCCCTCCAGTCCCTCTTCAGTCTAACCAGGAGTCTAAGCAGTTAATGAGCTAAAAAGAGTAGCATTTTATAACTGTCCTGTTCAAACAGGCAGCACGGGGACCCTCAGTAAGCCTTGCCCCCACCACAGGTCACATCACATGCTTCCAACTGTGACAGAGCTAAAACAACAATATCAGCCAAATGAATCTGAGGGAAATACTACAGATTATTAAAACCTTACCAACACATACGATTTTAACTGAAAAGACCAATCGTGTATTCCACACTATACATGCATAAGAATTTCCTCAGGTTTTGGAAAGTTATTCAAGTTTTGCAAGAATTTGCAAGAATGCTGATACTGAGCCCCAAGTTGAAGCATTTATAATTTGGCCCTTGCTTTCTGATGCTTTTCGAGATGATTTGGCTTCAAAAGTGTCCCTCCAGTTTTATTTTTGATGACTTCTTAGGGCCCAGTCAGAAGTTGAAAGCAAAAAATTTTGCTAACTGGTTTGACTTAGTGCCATGCATTGAACAAAAACCTGCTATGTTTTTACTCTGCACTGTGGTAGATCCTAGGAACAAAAAGAGACAGAAGGTAAGTTCTCGGTGACTTGTAATCTGGAGGAAGAGAGAGCCATGCCACGAGGAAGATGCCACAGCAGTAGCACATCCTACAGGAAGTGAGGAGCTCTGGGCCCCGGGGCAGGGAGGGGCAGGAAAGCCCTCACTCTGCACCATGATGGATGCTGGGAACAAAATCTCCAGGAGGGTTATAAGCAGAGGGACCAGCTTATACAAAGACACATGGTGATGCAAGGTCAGGTCCAGGCTGGGAAATGCCAGCAGCTTTGGCCGGACAGGAACGCGGTGTTCGGAAGGGCTGGGAAAGCAGACAGCCGCCAGGGCCAGAAGGGCCTCACTGGTCCTGTGCGGGCCTTCACGTCTGCAGATGAACACTTTCCTGTGGCTTTGTAGACAGCAGGAGCAAATGTATGACTTTGGGGACTTGGCAACAAGTATTGGCCCACCCTGTGAGGTAACAAAACTTGGTAGCATTGATGTAGAGAATCCACTTGAATTCTCTCTAGGCTCCTCCTGGGCAGCAGCTTGCCTGCCTTGAGTTCTCCCAAGCATTAAACATTAAAAAGAAAAGAGGAAGAAAAATAAGATGTTTGGATGAGAAAGAAAACAAATGCATTCACAGAGACTGTGACTGAAGTGGAGAAGTGAGAAGCCCAGGAGGTAGAGGGAGCTTGTTCCAGATGGCAGAAATGGTGTCTATTAATTAATCATCACCACAGTTCATTAAACAATCGGATGAACACAATGAGAAAACATTGGAGACTCTCAGCTGAAAGGGTTACTTAAAGCTAACCTCAGCTGAAAGAGCAGCCTTTGTTCCAGGTCAGGAATCATAGTTAGAGAAAGTGATTGTCTGCTTTTCCCTTTCAGTAGGAGTGGGCGCTACTTGGGGGAAGCCAACAAAGAGAAGCAATGTCATCAGGCCAACCTACTGCTTTGTTCTTCAACTATAAACCTTCTCTTCTGGAAATTCATAAAGGAAGAATCACAATTAGCAAACAAACATATAAAGAAGTGCTCAACCTCAATTCTAACCAAGGCCATGCAAATGAAAATATCAGGAAGAAAATCACTTTATGCTCACTAACTTTGCCAAAAACATGGTAATAGTACCAGTTGGCAAGCGTGGTGGTGACAAATATTAGAAAGAATTCATTGAACAAAGTTCTGATGACCAAATTCTGTGTACCGGATGCTATGAAAGGCACCGATATGCAGAATAATAAAAACCTTTATTACCTTTTCCCAGTAATACTGCTTTTAGGAATCTTCTAAAGAAATAATCTCCATTCCTGCTTTGTGGTAGATGCAGTAATGTGTTTCTCCAAAGAACACCCGCACTAAATGTGTAGCATAAATGAAGAGTCGTTTCAACATCATTAATTATAAATAATTGTGAAAAACTGAAAATCACGTAATTGCCCAACAATACAGAAATGTTTATTAAATTGATCTATCATATAATAGTTTATCCACTGTGTGCAATAGAATGGGTTATGGTTTTGGTAACAAATGACTCTAGAAATTGCAGCCCCCTAACGCTGTGACCTTATCTGTCACTCACTCACATCCAGTGTTAAGTTGGGCAACTCACTGGAGCATTTGTTCTTGTAGTGAATCGGGGATCCAGGCGACTCTACTCTGTCATCCCAGTACGTGGTTTCCAGGAAGGGGAAGAGGGGAAACATGAGAACCCACACGGCTACTCCTAACTCCTCTGACTGCAAGAGACGTGGCAGCTCTGCTCACAGCCCATAGGGCAAACCTGGGCAGGCGACCTCAACATGGCTGCTCTTTACATCTTTTCCCTATTTTCTCACTGGATTGTTTGTTTTTACTATTGAGTTTTGAGAATTTTTTTTACTCCAGATTCTAGGCCTTTGCTATATATATGTGCTTTGCCAATGTTATCTCCTACTCCATAGCTTGTCTTTTTATCACGACAAGGTTTTTTTCAGAGCATAAGTCCAGTTTATCCATGTTTTCTCTTATGGACTGTGGTTTCAGCATCACGTCTAGGAACTCTTTGTGTAGCCCTAGATCTGAGTTTTTTCTAGTTGTTTTCCTCAAAGTTTTATAGTTTCATGTTTTAACACATTGACTGCCACACTAGAAAAATTGTTTTCCCCCTGGGGCTGTGGTGTTTTATTAAAGCAAAAAGATCCTTTCTAATTTTTATTGTTTACTGTGCATGACTTATATGCAATGTAGTACACATTTTTAGAATTAAACTGTCAATATTAATTGCAACAATAATATCAACAAGTAGGCCGGGCGCGGTGGCTCACGCCTGTAATCCTAGCACTCTGGGAGGCCGAGGTGGGCGGATCCTTTGAGCTCAGGAGTTCGAGACCAGCCTGAGCAAGAGCGAGACCCCACCTCTACTAAAAAAATAGAAAGAAATTATATGGACAGCTAAAAATATATATAGAAAAAATTAGCCGGGCATGGTGGCACATGCCTGTAGTCCCAGCTACTCGGGAGGCTGAGACAGGGGATCGCTTGAGCTCAGGAGTTTGAGGTTGCTGTGAGCTAGGCTGACGCCACGGCACTCACTCTAGCCTGGGCAACAGAGTGAGACTCTGTCTCAAAAAAAAAAAAAAAAAAAAATATCAACAAGTAAGAGTTGCATGAACCAGTTGCAGGGTTTTGCTTCATGAGGCCCAGGGGCTCAAAATGAGCCTGAGTTAAATACAACTCACATGGCAGTCAATGTGTTAAACTTAAGTAATACTTAACTTTAAGTTAATTTTTGTATAAGGTGTGAGAATTTAGTTGAGGTTCATTTATTTGCCTACAATGTCCAATTGTTCCAGCATCATTTGTTGAGAAAGCTATCTTTCCTTCATTGAATCACTTTTCCACGGTTGTCAAAACCAGTTAAGCATATTTTCCTGTGGGTCTATATCTCAGTTCTCTATTCTGTTCCACTGATGTATGTGTCTACCCCTCTGACATGAGGGGTGCATGGTCTATCACTGAGCTACACACCAGACTATTTCACACCTCACAGTTGTGAAATCAGATAGACTGATTTCTACCACTTTATTCACTTTGAAAATTCTTTTAACTATTTCAGTTCCTTCCCATTTCCATATAAATTTTAGAATAATCTTGTCTAAACCTACAAAACATTTGGTTGGGATCTTGATAGGAATCATGTTAAACCTGTATATCAATTTGTGGAGAACTGACATCTTTACTGTGTTTAGGCTTTTAATCCATGAACATGGTATGTCTCTCCATTTATGTAGATCAACTTTGATTACTTTCATCAGCATTGTTTAGTTTTTAGTATATAAGTCCTGTACATATTTTGTTACATTTACACCTAAGATTTCATTTTTGGAGTCATTGTAAATGGTATTATATATTTAATTTGAGTGTTTATGTGTTCATTGGTACTATGTAAAAATAAAATCAATTTTTGTATATATCTTGTATCCTGCAAGTTTGCTGAAATCACTTATTCTAGGAGTTGTTTTTTTCTGTGTGTATGTAGAGTCATTCAAATTCTCTACATAAACAACTATATTATCTACAAATAGATATTATTTTATTTCTTCCTTTTTTTAACTGTATACCTTTTTCTTGACTTACTTCCCTGGCTAGAATTTCTAACACAATATTAAATATGGGTAGTGGAAATGTACATCTTGGCTTTACTCCCAGTCTTAAAGGAAAAGCATTCAATCTTTCACCATTAGGTATTATGTTAGCTATAGCATTTTTATTTTGTTTTTTTCTTTTTTTGTAGATGCTTTTTATCAAGTTGAGGAAGTTCTCTCTACTTCTGTTTTTCAAAGAGTATCATGAAAAGGTGTTAAATTTTGTCAAATGCTTTTTCAGCATCAATTGATATGATCACGTGCAATATTACAATGCATTTCTGACACTAATTACCTACAGTTAGCGTAAACGTCGTAGGTTTATGGCACAGTCCCCAATAAGACTGTCCTCACTTCATATGCCAGCCACAAGTTCTGGGTTTCCCAAACCAGCCGTACTTCTGACCAATTGACTATAAATTTTGGGTTTCCTACTACTCCCTCGGGTTTGATAAGTCACTAGAACAACTCAAAGAACTCAAGAAAGTGCTATACTTATGATTAAAATTTTATTATAAGAGATACATATTAGGACTAGCCAATGAATGCAAGGTCTGGGAGGGTTCTTAGCACAGAGCTTCTGTGTCCTCAACACAGGGAATCAATATGTTCACTAACCAAGAAGTTCATCCAAGCTTTGGTGTCCATGTTTCATTATATGGGCATGACTAATGGAATTACTTGCCATGGGACTGAAATCAACCTCCAGTTTCCCTTCCCTCCCTGGACATTGGGAGGTTGGGCTGGATATCACATATCTCAAAGCTCCAACTCCCTAACCAAATGGTTTGTCTTTCTGGCATGGCCAGCCCCCATCCTGAAACTATCCAGGGGCTCACTATGGGTTACCTCATTAGCATACATGCAGGCATGGGCCCACAATTAATAACAAAGGCATTCTTACCACTGGGGATAGACGCTCCTTCCCAGGAACCAGGGACAAAGACCAGACAAAATTTCTATGATACATCCTGTGATTTTCTTCTTAGCCAGTTCATATGTTTATGTTAATATTGACTGATTTTCAAATATGGAAATATCCCTGCATTCCTAGAATAAAGCCCACTTGGTCATGGTGTATATGTGGTTTTTTTAATATATTGCTGAATTCTATTTGCTAATATTTTGTTCAGGATGTTTGCTTCCATATTGATGAATGATGTTGGTATGTAGTTTCCTTTCTTTTGTACTGCCTTTTTGTACTTGTCTTTTGAAACCAGGATAATATTAGCTTCAAAAAATGAATTAGAAAGTGATCTCTCCACTTCTATTTTCTGGAACAAACTGTGGAGAATTGTTGTTAATTTTCTATAAACTTTTAGTAGAATCTCCAGTGAAATAATCTGTGCTGAGATATTTTTTGGTTTGAGAGGTTTTGAACTATAAATTCAATTTCCCTAATAGTGATAGGATCATTCAAATTATATGTTTTATATTGGATGAGTTGTTGTAGTTTGTATTTTTTGAGGAATTGGTCCATTTTCTCAAGTTGTCAAATTTATGTGTGTAGAGTTGTTCATAGTATTCCCCTATCTTGTTGGTATCTTTGAGGTCTATAGTGATATACCTTGTTTTATTCCTGATATTAGTCATTTGCATCCTCTCTCTTTTTTCCTTGTTGGTCTTGCTAGAGGTTTGCTAATTTTATTGATCTTTTCAAATAACCAGATCTCTGTTCCATTTATTTTCCCCATTACTATTCTGTTTTGAGTTTCACTAATTTCTGCTATTATTTCTATTATTTCCCTTCTTGTGCTGGCTTTGGGTTTATTTTGCTACTCTCTTTCCCTTTCCTATTCTGTAGGTTGTCTGTTTATTCTCATGACTGTTTCTTTGGCTGTGCAGAAGCTTTTTAATTTAATCAGATCCCATTCATTTATTTTTGTTGTTGCTGTGATTGCCTTAGTGGTCTTCTTCATAAGTTCTTTGCCTAGGCCAATGTCTGTAAGAGTCTTTCCTACATTTTCTTCTAGAATTCTAATAGTTTCTGACCTAAGGTTTAAGTCTGTTATCCACCGTGATTTGATTTTTGTGAGAGGTGAAAGCTGTGGGTCCTGTTTCAGTCTTCTACATGTGGCTATCCGATTTTCCCAGCACCATTTATTGAATAG
Organism: Eulemur rufifrons; assembly: GCF_041146395.1. Taxonomy (NCBI): domain Eukaryota; kingdom Metazoa; phylum Chordata; class Mammalia; order Primates; family Lemuridae; genus Eulemur; species Eulemur rufifrons. The sequence goes on along the minus strand of NW_027182826.1, from coordinate 2,001,299 downwards.
GGATTCTTGTCCCCAGAGTATGTTTTTGTCTGCTTTGTCAAAGATTAGATGGCTATATGAGGGTGCTTTTATATTTGGATTTTCTGTTCGTTCCACTGGTCTGTGTCCCTGCACTTGTGCCAATACCAAGCAGTTTTAAGAACCACAGCCTTGTAGTATAGTTTGAAGTCTGGCAAATTAATACCTCCCATTTTGTTTTTATTGCTTAAAATTGCTTTTGCTATATAGGGTCTTCTCTGATTCCATACAAAGTGTATAATCATTTCTTTCTATATCTGTGAAAAATGATGTTGGTAATTTAATAGGGATTGCATTGAATCTGTAGATCACTTTGGGTAGTATAGACATTTTTTTTCTTCTTTTTTTTTATTATTTCTTGTACAATGATATGAAATAATATGGGAAATATTCATGATAAATTATTAAGTGAACAATGCAAGTTAAAAACAACAGTTTCATATTTTTTCCCCACCCCCCCTTTCCCGAGTCAGCACGTTTAAGTGTTACCACTCCCCAAACGGTGCGCAATGCACTCATTGTGTAGGCATACCCCCATCCCCTCCCCCACCCCCCACCTCAGTCTGATGTCCAATTGGTGTCGTTCCCAGATTTGTATTTAGGTGATGTTCAGGGAAACCAATTTTCTGGTGAGTAAACAGATTCAAGTAGACCTGCCATTTGACCCAGCAATCCCATTACTGGGCATATACCCAAAGGAAAAAAGGTCATTCTGTAACAAAGACACATGTACCCGAATGTTTATAGCAGCACAATTCACAATAGCAAAGATGTGGAAACAACCCAAATGCCCATCAATACATGATTGGATTAGTAAACTGTGGTATATGTATACCATGGAATATTACTCAGCTATAAGGAATGATGAAGATACGACATCTCTATGGTTCTCCTGGAGAGAGTTGGAACCCATTATATTAAGTGAAGTATCCCAAGAATGGAAAAACAAGTATAGACATTTTAACAATGTTGATTCTTCCGATCCATGAGCATGGTATGGTTTTCCACCTATTTACATGTTCTGCAATTTCCTTCCTCAGTGTTTCATAGTTCTCCCTATAGAGGTCCTTTACCTCTTTAGTTAAATATATTCCTAGATATTTTATTTTCTTTGTTGCTATTTTGAAGGGATTGAGTCCTTAATTTGGTTCTCCGATTGACTGTTATTGGCGTATATGAATGCCTCTGATTTGTGTGTATTGATTTTGTAACCTGAGACTTTACTGAATTCATTAATCAATTCCAAGAGTCTCTTGGTTGAATTCCTTGGGGTTTTCCAGATATAACATCATATCATCAGCAAAGAGTGAGAGTTTGATCTCTTCTTTCCCTATTTGGACTCCCTTGATTCTGCTCTCTTGCCTGATAGCTCTCGCAAGGACTTCCAATACTATGTTGAAAAGTAATGGGGACAGTGGGCAGCCTTGTCTGGTTCCAGTTCTAAGTGGGAATGCTTTCAATTTTTCCCCATTCAGTATGATGTTGGCTGTGGGTTTGTCATATATGGCTTGTATCATTTTTAGGTAGGCCCCGTCTATGCCTATTTTGTTAAGCATTCTTATCATAAAAGGGTGTTGAATTTTGGGAACTTAGATTATTGATTTGAGACTTTCCTGTTTTTCTAATGTGCACATTTAGTGCTGTGAATTTGCCCTCTCAGCACTACTGTAGCTGTGCCCCACAGATTTTGGTGTATTTTATTGTTCACTCAGTTCAATACATTTTTAAAAATATTTCTTGAGACTTCCTCTTTGAACGGTGGATTATGTAGGAGTGTGTTGTTTAGTTTCCAAGTGCTTGGAGATTTCCTTGTTATCTTTCCATTATTGATTGTTAGTTTGATTTCATTGTGGTAAGAAAACATGCTCTGTGTTATTTCAACTCTTTTAAGTTGGCTGAGGCTGTTTTATGGCCCAGGATATAGTCCATATTGGTGTATGTTCCACGGATGCTTGGGGAGGATGTGCATTCTGATGCTGCTGGAGAGTCGAGGTTCTCCAGAAGAACAGAATAAATAATATATAAATATGAAAGGAAATTTCTAGGGGAAATTGGCTCACATGATTACCAAGGCAAAGTCCTATAGCAGGCCATCTGCAAGCTGGCAGATGAAAGGAGCTAGTGGTGTCACTCCCAGAGAAGCTGGTAGCCTGGCTCAGTCCAAGTCCCAAAGCTCCAGAACCAGGGAAGCTACCAGTGCAGCCCCCAGTCTGAGGCTGAGGCTGAAGGCAGGAGAGCCCCCAGGAGACCACGGGGAGGCTGTGGCACGAGTGTCAAAGTCCAGAAGCCAAGGAACCTGCAGTCTGATGTCCAAAGGCAGGAGGAGAAAAAGCATCTGGCTCTGGAAGAGAGAGCAAGAGGAGGCAAGAGGAAGCTGAATATCTATCTCCCTTCTCCCTCCTGCTTTGTCCCAGCCCCCACCGGTGGGATGGTGCCACCCACACCGAGGGCAGGCTTCCTCCCTCAGTTCACTGACTCACACGCCAGTCTCCCCCGGAAACACCTTCACAGACACACCCAGCAACAACACTTCCCCAACCATCTGGGCATCCCTGAATCTAGTCACGTGGACATCTATCGTTAGCCATCACAAGTGGAGTGTTCTATAAATGTCAGTTAGATCCTATTGAATTCTTCTAGAGTCTTGCTAATTTTATGTCAAATTGTTGAGAGAGGGATGTTGAAGTCTTCAATTGTAATTGCATATTTGTCTATTTCTCTTCTCAGTTCTGTTAGTTTTTGCTTCTTGTATTTTGCAGCTCTGTTGTTTGGTGTGTTTACATATAGGTTGCTATGTCTTCTTGGCGGACTTACCTTTTTAACAGTATATAATTTCCCCTTCTGTCTCTGGTAATCATCTTTGCTTTGTAGTCTATTTTGTCTGATATTAATATAACCACCCTTGCTTTCCTTTGGTCAATGTTTGTATGATACATTTTCATTCCTTTACTTTCAACCTGCCTATATCACTACATTAGAAGGGAATGTCTCGTAGGAAACCTATATTTGGGTAATGTTTTCTAATCCAACTTGTCAATCTCTGTCTTTTAATTAGTGTAACTTTAGGTCATCTGTGTTTAAAGTAATTATTGATATGTTAGGGCTTAAGTCTGTCATTTTATTTTTTGTCTTCTGTTTGTTCTCTCTGCTTCTCTTTTCTCTATATTTTCTTTCCTGCTTTTTTGTAGGTTACTGGAGCATTTTTTAGAATTTCATTGTGATGTATCTATAGTGTTTTTGAGTGTATTTCTTTGTCTAGCTCTTAATGGTTTCTCTAGGTATTACATTTACATATATATGACTTATCATAGTCTGTTGGCGTCATCATTTTGCCAGCTTGAGTGAAGCATAAATACCTTACCTCCCTTTACATTCCTTCCCCGGCCCTTTGTCATATAATTGTCTTAAATATTTCTATACATACATTGAGAGTCACATCAAACAGTGCTATAATTTTTGTTTCAATTGTCAAACATTATTCAGAAAACTCAACAGGGGAGGAAAATCTACATTTTTCTTACTGTGTTCTTTCAACCTTCCTGATGTTCCAAAGATTCTTCTTTTATTGTTTTCTTTATATTTAGAGAAAAACCTTTGGCCATTCTTTTAGAATAGGTCTGCTGGTGAAAAATTCTCTTAGTTTTCCTTCATCTGACAGTGTCTTGATTTTTTCTTTAATCTTGATGGGTGTGTTTGTTTGTTTGGTTAGGGATTTTTTTTTTTTTTTTGGCTGGGAATTCTTTATTCTGATTTTCTTTCAGCATTTGAAAAATATTGTGCCACTTCCTTTTGACCTCCTTGGTTTCTAATTAGAAATTTGTTGTCATTTGTTTTATGTATAATCTTTAGTTTTCAGAAATTTAATTACAGTGTGTCTTGGTGTAGATTTCACTGTTTTTATCCTACTTGGAGTTTATTCAGCTTCTTGAATCTGCAGGGTTATGTCTCTTGCCAAATTTGGGAATTTTGCAGCCATTATTTTTTCTGAGTACTTTTTCCATCCTGCCCTTTTCCTTCTTTCTTTCCAAAACTCTGATGACATGAATATTAGATATTTTGTTATAATCCCATAAGCCTTGGGCCTAGTATTAACCAAGTGAACTGCAAGAATTTGTACTATCAAACTCAGTATCTGCAAACTTAAAAAAAAACAAAAACGTGGGCCATAGGGAAACAGTAAAGTATCATGGTTAGGAGACTGGCCTTGGATTTAGCCTGGCCTGGGTCCTAGTCCCAGCTCTGCCACTTATTAGCTGCATAACATTAAGAAAAGGAAGCTATGTCTTAGCTTTATGTCTTTAATCTCTAAAATGGAAAAAAATCTATGAATTCCTAATAATGATTAAAAGAGAGCAAAGAAGAAAGTCCTCCATTTTCACTATTTTTTGCAGCAATAATCAACTTATTTGAAATTCATTAAAGCATAATCATTAATCTTACCCTTCCAATAGGAAATATATTTCATGGTAGCCCAATAACTTCAGCTGATAAAGGAAAGCTCAGCTTTACAGAAGAATGCCAGGCAATAAATGTAGAAGGAATGATAGAATTAGAAAAATCATTGATTGGAAATTTCTAAGGAAATCATTATCAAGAAGCATTAAAATGGCCAGGCACCGTGGCTCACACCTGTAGTCCTAGCACAGGGAGACTGAGGCAGAAGGATCACTTGAGCTCAGGAGTTGAAGACCAGCCTGAGCAAGAGACAGACCTCATCTCTACTAAAATAAAATTAGCTGGGTGTTGTGGCGCACACCTGTAGTCCCAACTACTTGGGAGGCTTAGGCAGGAGGTTTACTTGAGCTCAGGAATCTGAGGTTGGAGTAAGCTATGACGATGCCACTGCATTCTAGCTGTGATGACAAAACAAGACTCTTTCTCAAAAAAAAAAAAAAAAAAAGGGAAAAGTCAGGCCAGGCGCGGTGGCTCACACCTGTAATCCTAGCACTCTGGGAGGCTGAGGCGGGTGGATTGTTTGAGCTCAGGAGTTCGAGACCAGCCTGAGCAAGAGAAAGACCCTATCTCTACTTAAAAAATAGAAAGAAATTATATGGACAACTAAAAATATATATAGAAAACTTTAGCTGGGCATGCAGGCACATGCCTGTAGCCCCAGCTACTTGGGAGGCTGAGGCAGGAGGATCGCTTGAGCCCAGGAGTTTGAGGTTGCTGTGAGCTAGGCTGATGACATGGCACTCTAGCCTGGCCAACAGAATGAGACTCTGTCTCAAAAAAAAAATAAAAAAATAAAAAATAAAAAAGTCAGAATGGGTATCTTAGTTCATTTGTGTTGCTATACAGGAATACCTAAAATATATATATATATATATATATATATTTTTTTTTTTTTTTTAAAGAGGGGTATTTGGCTCCTGTTTCTGCAGGGTATACATGAAGCACTGAACAGGCATCTGTGAGTGCCTCAGGCTGCTTCTTGGGGGAAGGCGAAGGGGAGTGGCGTGTGCAGAGATCACAAGGTGAGAGACAAAGGGAGAAAGCGGGGAGGTGTCAGCCTCTTTTTAACAACCAGCTCTCTGAGGAACTCACTCACCCTCAAGGAGGGGCATTAATCTATTCTGGAAGTATCTGCCCTTGTGAATCAAATCCCTCCCATCAGGCCCCACCTCCAACATTGGGGATCAAATTTCAACATGGTATTTGGAGGGGACAAATGTCCAAACTATAGCAATGGGATAGATCAATTACCTTGGCATTAATCCTATTCTAAACTCCAAACTGTGTTCTAAGAACAGAGTTCTTAATTTTAAGGGATGTTGATAAATCAAAGCATCCAGAGCAGGTAAACAAAGTGGTCACAGAGCTGGGCATGGTGGCTGACACCTGTCATCCCAGCTACTTGGGAAGAGTTTGAGGCTGCAGGGAACTATGATTGCACCACTGCACTCCAGCCTGAGTGACAGAACGAAACCCTGTCTCTAAAAAAAGTAAAAAATAAATATTTAAAACTTTTTAAAAAGTGGTCCCATAATGTGGAGCCAGGCTGGAGAAGAGAAGGCTGTGGACGGAGTCTCTTCAGTCCACAAGGGACCCTCATACAGTGCACAGGATAAATTCACTATTTGGTGGCTTCAGAAGCAGGAAGACAGGCAGATGAAAGACCTTGCTGGCAGCGAGAGAGGAGAAGCTTCGGTTAGTGCTGGGGAAGACAGAACTGAAGCTGGTGAGAGGCGCGGTGCTGAGGGAAAATGCCGACAGTGAGGCACTAATACCAGTGTGTCCTCAACGTGATAATGCAGGGGCGAGGGCAGCAGGACAGGGCCCACTGGGTTGGTTCTGTGGGTCTTGACCAACCCGCTGGCTCCTAAAGTGCCCATTCTGAGAACGTTTCCACTGGCTGCCCGTGCCCCGACCAGCAGATGGTGGGTGGCCACTCGCCAGGCTCTTGGCTGAGTTGAGTGGTTTGTCCCCATCCCACTGTTGTGAAAGCAGGTGGGCCTGTTTGCTGGGATCACCCGCAGACAGCCTCCCTGCATGGCGGGCTTCTGCGTGCCTGCTCAGAGTCCCTGACTGCTCCCCAGTGAGCACTGCTGGGCACGGGGTGCTCAGGAAGCCCCCCAGTCAGACGGAAGAAAGAAGCACAGATTGCAGCTGAAGAGCTCTGCACTCCCTTCTGGTTCCGAGAAACGGGAAGGCAAACACCTGGTGAGCAGCGGGGGGCCCTGGAGGTGCAGGCTGTGGGCCATGCACGCATGCAGCACCTCCCCGGGGTGGAGGAGGGGAGGCCCCGGGCTGGCCGGCCTCTCTCTGCATGGCCAGCACGGTTGGCTCATGCACACTGAGCCGACAGTGAGCAGGGGAGTGCACGTGTGTGTGTGTGTGTGTGTGTGTGTGTGTGTGTATGTGTGTGTGTGTGCGCAAGTCAACGCCCGGGTTGTGCTTCTGGTGAGAAGCACTGTGGGGAGGGTCCCTGGTGGACTGAAGACATTCCCTCCGCAGCCTTCTCTTTTCCGGGCTGGCTCCACCTTATGGGACCACTTCTTACAAATTTTTATTTATTTTAGTTTTTACTTTTTTAAAAGACAGGGTCTCGTTCTGTCACCCAGGCTGGAGTGCAGTGGTGCAATCATAGCTCCATGCAGCCTCGAACTCCTGGGTTCCAGTGATCCTCCTTCTAGTAAGACACTCTGTGTTTTCACCTCGGCAGGTGAAGGCCGCTGCCTTGTTAAGGTTTTCCAAATGGAGAAACTTAAAGACACACAGTGGGCCCCAGAGGCCGGACTAGGGACTGTGCTTCTGTGGAACTGCCATGTGCCCTGGGCTGTGTTGTTACTTCAGTTCCTTCTCATTTTAATTCAATTTTGAGACTTATCAGCACTATGCTGCTCTACTTCCGGATTGGGCCAAGGAGGCAAGAGGGTAAACTGAGTCCAGACTGCCATGGATAGGGGAACAAGTGTGTCCTGGGTCGCAGCTTCTCAGGTGCCCCTGATCCTGGCCATCTGGGAGGAGGCCCAGAGGACAAGCGGGAGGATCCCAGAGCCCCCGAGGAAGACAAGCCAGCCCTGGGAGGCCTCAGGTCCTTGCTGGGGGACATGGGAACTCGGTTTCTGATGCCTTGTGCTTTGGCCTGGGGCATTTCATAGGAGACATTTTCAGCTGGGAGCACCCAGGCTGCGGTTAGCGACCTGAGGTTCTGTTGGGTGAAAGAATCCTGAGCCCTGGACTCCTCCAGACGTTTCACTCCAGCTCAGCAGCCTCCCCACGCTACCCCTGTGTGCACCCCTCTGGGGGACTTGGAAAAAAGGTTTTAGCCCAGGTTGCGTTACCTTTTGATATCTTCAGGACTCATTTTTATCCCTATGCCAGATTCTAACCTTACTGTGCCACTAAGAAAGTTTTTTTTTTTTAATTTGAATAAACTTTGTATTTTGAATAGTTCTAGATTTATAGAAAAGTTACAAAGAGAGGACAGAGGCCCCCTATATACCTTTCAGTTTACCCTGTCAGAGCTCACATCACCGGAGTAGGAATGAACCCAGACTTGGGTGTGACCTGGGGTTTCCAGCCTTCCTCACTGTCAGTGCCACTTCCCACCCTTTCTACTCCGACACTTTCCATGTTCCTCACTCTTCTCTATAACTGGTGGAAAATCAGTAAGAAAAAATTGCACACTATCAAAAAGTGGGTAAAGAACATGAATAGAAATTTTTCAAAAGAAGATATAAGAATGGCTAACAAACATATGAAAAAATGCTCAGCATCTCTAATCATCAGGGAAATGCAAATCAAAAATCACAATGAGATATCACTTAACTCCAGTGAGAATGGCCTTTATCAAAAAGTCCCATAACAGTAAATGTTGGCGTGGATGCAGAGAGATAGGAACACTCATACACTGCTGGTGGGCCTGCAAACTAGTGCAACCCCTGTGGAAAGCAATATGGAGATACCTTAAACAGATTCAAGTAGACCTACTATTCGATCCAGCAATCCCATTATTGGGCATCTACCCAAAGTAACAAAGGTCATTCTATGACAAAAACACCTGGACCCAAATGTTTATAGCAGCACAATTCACAATCGCAAAGATATGGAAACAACCCAAATGCCCATCAATTCATGAATGGATTAGTAAACTGTGGTATATGTATACCATGGAGTATTACTCAGCTATACGAAATAACAGAGATATGACATCTCTATGGTTCTCCTGGAGAGACTTGGAAGCCATTATATTAAGTGAAGTATCCCAATAATGGAAAAACAAGCATCAAATGTACTCACCAGAAAATTGGTTTCCCTGATCATCACCTAAATGCACATTTGGAAATGATACCAATTGGATATCAGACTGAGATGAGGATGGGGGGAGGGGATGGGTGTATGCCTACATGAGGAGTGCGTTGCGCACCGTCTGGGGAATGGTCACGCTTGGAGCTCTGACTCGGGGGGATAGGCGGTACATGGGCAATGTATGTAATCTGAACTTTTGTACCCCCATAATAAGCTGAAATAAAAAAAAAATAAATTATCTTTGTTAGGCTGTAAAAATATCCAGGTGGCAGCTCAATACCTCAGAATGTCTTAGAAATAATAACTGATATTAATTAAATGTGCTTATCCACCCACTTAAATCTTCAATTTACTACCAATTGAGAATTGACACACAAAGAGAATAGATTATTATGTTCTTACAAACATCCTCTAAATGGCTGCAGTAAAAAAAAAAAAGGAAAAAAAAAAGAAAGAAAAGTAAATTCAAAGCTACTTCCTACTGACAAGGGGGCATGTTTGAAAAATTCATGTTAAGGGGAGAAAACAAACATATCTTTAACAAGATTAATCACCATTATCCACAACAGATATGCTAATGAATTTACTTATTAGATATGCAACATTCTGTAGAGTTACAAACAGAGTATCTGTCAGTGCTATTAATTTTATTCTTTAGAAACTTTGTGAATGTCTATTTCCTCTAAACTACAACAAAATAAAATTAACAAACACTCTAATTTTGAAGTTTTTGGGTTATATAAATACTTTGAGAAGCTTCCCCTGAGATCCAGCAAACTAGGGCAATTGCCCCAGGCTTCAAGCTTTGGAAAGGACTAACAGACATCCATTCAATTATGCTGCTAAATATTACAGAATGAAGACAGGCGTTTGAGGTAAGAAAGGTAGTTTTCTCCTAAAGCAAAAGATCTTGAGAACTTTCTACAAATACACATACTCAGGCAATACACCATTATCATCAATATTAAGATAAAACAGGAAACCTCTTGAAGAGTCCTTTATGGAAGAGTCCTTTAATGATTCATCTTCCCCTCTATGATGCTGTTATAGATATGTGTGTGTGCATGTGTGTGTGTGTGAAAGAGAGAGAGGGAAAGAGAGAGAGAGGGAGGTAGGGAGAAAGGCAGGGAGGGAGATAGAGAGAGAGAGAATACTTATTTTGATAAACAAGCAGAGGGGGAAAGTAATGAATCTGGGTTCTGTAATAATCAGACAAGTGATTCTGGGAACATCATTGAATCACAGACTCCTCATCCTAAAAATTAGACAGTAACTTTTTAAAAAATCACTAAATGCAACCCCATCAAAAATTCTGTGTTACCTCAAAAGGCAGAGGAAGAGGAGAGTGGAGGACCAATGGAAGGAGGGAGAAGAATGAAGAAAGAAGCAGACAACTTCAGAAAATGTGAGGAACTAATTCAGGGTTTTATGTAAGTAGCAGAGTCTGGATTTGGGGGTCCAACCCACTGAGCTTCAAAGGCTTCACTGTGAACCTACCCCATGCAGACCATGACTCTGAGATCTTGCGCATGAAGTCAGTGATCGAAGTACAAGGACATGCATAGGATCTAAAAATAGACCCTTTAGGGTCAATTTCACAATATGTTCATAAGGTAGAAAATAAAATAGTGTTGTCTTTACAGCGTGTCCTTTCCCACTGAGCTCAAACACTTCACAAACATCACCTAAACCTATGTTGGTGTGCTGGGTTTATTCATTAAATTACCAGGTAATGAATACCTCGACCAGGCTTACAAGGCAATCCAGTGGAAGTGCTGATAAACATCCCGGATGAACTACACTTTCAAAGTAAAAGGGTAAAAATACAGTTACCTGAATTGTTCCAATCATTATGGATAAAATATCTGGTTGGTTAACTAAGATATTTTAATTTTTACTTGGAAAATTCAGTGTCCTATATACAAATTCGCATGGACTGACAAGATATAAAGTTGCAGGTATGTTTATTGTTGAAACATAAAGAAGCAGCAGCAACATGGCCTAGTAAAAATGGAGGAGAATGACCAAATTTTATAAAGCAATGCCATACTTTCCTCATCTTCAAGAGCTTTTGATATACTCTGATGGGAATTATAAGCCATGATTTGTTAAAAATCACTAAAAATCCTTTTTCTGGGGCTCTATAACAAAAACTTAAAAATAAATTTAAAAAATACCAAAAAACACAGTTGAACTAAGTTGGATGGAATGCTTTTTCATATATAGTCAGAGAGGTTAGAAATGATGAGATACTTTAAGGGATAAAGAAGTGCTAACAATGTATTTCTTTCAGGGATCTATGGTGGGTCTGGTCTCATTACTGTAAAATCTGAGGAGTGAAAACTCAGTAAAGCTCCACGTGAGATGATGTAATGCTGTCATAGTAGCTTTCAGACAAGTAATGAGAAATAACACTTTACACAGTAGGGAATAAATTCCCTGACCTAACACCCAGAGATAACCCAGTATAAAAAAAGTGTTACGATAAATTAATACCTGTTATAATTTTAGGAGTTTATAAAAGAATCCTGAGGGTATTTTGAGCACATTCATAAACATACTTTAGAAGGTAATGATAGAAAATCCCCTGGTGTCACTGTCTACAGCTCTGGGCTCAGTCAGCATTACTGATCGAGCCCAAATAGTATTGACATAGTTCATATGAACAAATCACATGATCAAATCACACCTGCCCTTTGAGAATTAGCTCCAATATTATTCTTCCTTGAAGTCTTAAAGTAAAAGTACTTAGATGACCAAATTCCTGGAGAATTTGGTTTGTACATCTCCAAATATTTACTCTCCACCCTAAATCATATATTTCAATTCTTCCCATAGTAACTGTGGACCAAATATGGGCCAGCCATTGTGCTAGGTGCTGGTGGACACAGGTGAGTATAGTATGAAGATGACGGGTCTCAAGACTCTGAAGGAAAGCACTCTGTCATTCATTTAGTCTTCTCCCTAGATATGTTAAATATATACGTTATTTGTAAATGAAATACAATGTATGTTTTCGTGTCGAGTCAGCTCCCATGATTATATACCTACTCTCAGTATCTGCATATTTTTATTTATTTATTAATTATTATTATTACTTTTTTTAAAAAATTTAAAACACAGGGGAAAGTTGGAACGCAGTTCCCACACTACCAAAAATTAAGCAGTCGAGTTTTCCACATTTGGGGACAGCAGAGGGGTCAGCACACCCAGAGTGCAATGGATAAGCCTTGCCCTGGGAAACCCTCGTGACCATGGCATCTTCTCTGCCAGGTAAGTAGAGTATCCATGTAAATACTAAAGGAGCTATTTCCGTCCCTGGACATTCTGGGAAGTGTGACATATTTTTTGAGGCAAGGTCAATCAAGACCTTGTGGTGTTTCTGAATTACACTTTGAAACTCATTTCTTTTCAAAGAGTAGATAACTGCTAACTCATTATTAATGGATTGAATAACTATTCTGACCTTATTAAATAGTCATTTAAAAATGTATTGACTATTTTTTCTTGTTTCATATATATGAAGAAACAAACAAAGGTACCTCAAATTTGAAAATCTTTCATTAGAATTCAATCATATTAAGCACACATGAACATATACACATACATTTAAAATCTAGTCAAAGTATCTCCAAATTTACCATAAAGAATCTCCTGATCTCCCTTTAGTAAGAGAACAAGACTGGAAGAAAACAATGAGGTTGGCCAAGTGCATTTGTTTCCTTTAGCAAGCCAGGCAAATTCTAAAAATTGTTAGATTCAAGTAGAAAACCAGAAATTTTAAGATATGTTGAAGGATAAATGGCCTCTGTTCATGCTTATGATCTAACTAGAACTAAATGAATTTCTAGTCTTGGATTTCCTGCAGACTCCTTTCTTTAATCAACTAAAAGATTTTGAATACATAGAGCAGTTATGCTCATCTGGTATTTGCAGCAATGGCAGATAAGGAAAAGGTATTAAAGCTCAGTTAACTAAAATGCTTTTGCTTTATTTGTCTGGTTGTTTCATGGGAATAATGCTAATAAGATTGCAGGGGAGAGAGAATTACATGTGTGAAACTGCCATGAACATTTCAGTTAAGTGAAAGAGAATAGCACGTTACCACTCACTTAAAATGTTAACGCATTAAAGAGTAAATTTCTTTCCTATGTAATTGTTTTTAACATATGAGATCAGAAAGCAGCTGGTTGGGCTGTAGAACTTCTATATGTAGAAAACTGAAGGAATAACAAGAATGGCAACCCTGTACTTCCTTAAGTTATCTAGTTAAACCACACCCATACCGCATGTGGTGGAGATCAATGTCTACATTTCAAAAATTAAGTACAGAATCAGGATTGGCACCAAAATCTGTCGAGCTCCAGAGTTATTGTAACTAACCACCAAACTGCTTTGTTTCTTGACTACTTTGTGCAGGCAGTGGACACATGCTTAACCTCAAATGAGGAAATACATTTTCATTAAAACAAACAATAATGACTATTTTCTTCTTTTGCTGTGACTACCTTTCTTGCTGTAGCTTTTGTAATTTAGGTTTAAAAGAGATGTCTCAAGATTTCACTATGTACAGCCAGTTTAATATTGCTGGTAATTAGTAAATAGCTATCACAGCTATTATATACATAGGTTCTTCATTTCATATGGTTTTAAATTAGGATTGACCGATACTAATTAATTCATTAAAGATATTGATGAGCAATGTGACAAAATATCTATTTGTGTATTTGTGGATCTATTATTTTATAAATATTTGGATATAATTTAAAAATTGTAAGAATAGTACAAAGAATTTATAAATACATTTTACCAAGATTTTGATATTTTATAACATTGGTTTTTATTTTTCTCTCTTTCCCTTTCTCCCATATGCCTGTGTGTGTGTGTATTTTTTCCCCCGAATTCTTTCAGAGTTAGTTGCTGACATGATATTCTCTTACCTAAACATTTCAATGTGTATTTTCTAAAAGCAAGGAATTCTCTTATATAACGTAGATGCAATCATTAAAATCAAGAAACTGACGTTGATACAATACTGTTATCTAATCCACAGATGTTACAAACCTTAGGCAGTTTTTAAGTTGCCCCAATAATGTCTTTAAGAGCAAATGAAAACCCAAGGTCATGCATTGTATTCATGAGATGCACTGTCATGTCTCCTTAGCCCCTTTTATTTTGAAATAGTTTCCGAGTCTTTCTCTTTCATGACACTGACATCTTTGAAGAGTAAAGGTCTATTATAATATTTTCTATAACAACCATCAATTTGGGTTTGTCTGATGTTTCTTCATGATTAGATCCAGTTTGTGCACTTTTGGAAGGAATACCACAGAAGTACTACTGTGTCCTCTTCAACACATCGTTATCACGAGGCACATGCTGTCAACTGGCAGTTATTTTTGATTATTTGGTTAGGGTGGTATCTGCCATGTTTTTCCACTTTAAAATTATTTTACCTTGTTTAATAAATAACTTGTTAAAGAGATCTCTGAACAAAGAGAGTATTCTGTTACTTCTTAAACTTTCACCCATTTCTTTTAGCATCCATTTATGTTTCTTGCCTGAATCAACTGTTAGGACAACGGCTGGCAAACGGTGCTTTTCTAATTCCATCGTTCCTTCTACATTTATCAGATGACTTTCTGCTGAAACAAGAGCTTTCCCACTATGGGCTCATGCATTCTAACCTTACTCAATAGTTAGAATCTTCTGCTATCATAATTTTGATGTTCATGTTATCGAAGATTTGGCTAGTGGAAGCCCCTACATGCTGTTCCCTGTGTCCTTTTGACATGTCCCCATCATTCTTTGAACACTTTCTCATCTTTCAGCACAAAAAGTTTTCCTTAGCATACAGGATAATCTTGGACTTTCCCTGCCCCAGCCCTGAAATCAGCCATTTCTCCAAGAAGTCTTGGTCCTTTTAGCAGAGAATGGTATTTAGTAACCAAAATCTAGGTACTAAGTGTATTCCTAATACAGTGTCATGGATGCTAGACCTCATAGAGTAGAGCTAGGGAAGAGATTGTATCTAGCTATCTATATTTCAAACCCTTAGTTCATACCAGCACATCAAATACAAATCCAACATCTGAAGGGTCATTCTATCCTTCCCTGTTTCTGTATCTGTAACTGTCTTCTCCAACAGTGGGAAACCTGGCTCCCATTATCCACAAGAGATATGGATATAATGTCTTAAAAACAGAATGAATAGAAGATAGTTTCAGAATTACCGACCCATGCCTCTAAAAGAATTACTAGAATTCAACACACATTTAGAGGGTTTTTTTTTTTCCCCAAAGGAAAAAGAGCAAATACTGTGTTCAAGATTACTTGGGTTGATTGCTTGTTTTGTCTTTGGTGAAATCATGCTATTCATTTATAAAATGATTGCATCTATTTTTTTTCTCCTTATATTCAGTTTCAGAATTTTCTACCATTCTTTGTTTTTCATTTATTTTTAGGTATAAAATATTAACACGATTCTGTTGGATAAATATGGATATAAGAGGTATTGCTGGATCATATGGTAGTTCTAATCGAAATCAGCATCTAATAGAGATATTAGCACTCACATGTTCACTGCAGCACTATTCACACTAGCAAGTTGTAGAAATGACCCAAACGTCCATGGACAGATGAATAGATAAAGAAAATATACTATATACATAAAATGGGATACTATATAGCCTTTAAAAAGAAGGAAATTATGCTCTAAAGATCTGTTGTACAACACTGAACCTAGAGTCAACAATAACATATTGTAAACTTAAAAATTTGTTAAAAGTAAATCTCATGAAATATTCTTACCAAAACAAACAAACAAACAAAAACAAAAACCCCCACAAAAGTCAAACAAAGGTTGAAAACAAAAAACCCACAAAAGAACCTAAGGGTCTCTTTCTAAGGAGATACCAGTCTCCTTGGGTAAAAACTGGGGATGGCTAGCTAGAAGATCCGTCAATCTTTGAGGGAATGACAGTATAGCAAACGGATGGCAGCAAGGGTATGAAGCTAAGCAACACTGTACCCAGCAATAGTCACTTCAAGGAATTTATCCTGAGTAAATGACCGGACTGGAAATGTTTGTGCAAAATAGGTTATGTCAGCCAAAAAGTATAAACTAACAAAGTACCAAAGAAGGAAATTGGTTAAATAAATTATGGTATATTTGTAAAATGAAAAAAAAAAAATATTAACACGGTTCCAAAAGTCAAGACTATACACAAAGGTATATTCGAAGAGGATACAATCTCATCCCTCACTTCTTCATTTAAAACTGTCCATTTTATGTTCACTCATTCTTTCTAGGCAACCTCATTAGTCTCTTATATTTTCTTTCTGTGTTTCTCTTTATTCATATGAGAAAATACATCTATATTTTCTTTTTTCTTCTTCTTTCTTATTAAAAAAGTAGAATACTATAGATATCCTTTATGTACTTTAATTTTTTAGTTAATATAATAATATATTCTGAAAATAACTTCATATAAGTTCATAGACATCATCCTTCTTCTTCTTCTTTTTTTTTTTTTACAGGTGCACAGAACTCAATTCTATGAATATGTCATAGTTTATTCAACCACCTGCATATATATGGACATCTTAGATCTCTCCAATGTTATGGAATTACAAATAATGTTCAAATGAATAACATGTGCGTATACATTTGCATTATTGTTGAAGGTGTATTTTCAGAATAAATTCCTGAAAAAGAAACTGCTGAGTAAAAGGGCAAATGCAATGCATATGTAGATATGTTAGATATTACTATTAATAAGTCTTATCCTATAAGTTAAACTGAACATCTTTACATAATATGTAGATATGTTGGATATTGCTAAATTCCCTTCCTATAAGTTGCACTCAATATCTTTATATGTTTTTAAGAGACAAATGTAAATATTGTAAATATACATATGTGTATATGTATTATATGTACATATGTGTATGTATATTGATACACACATATATATAAGTTGTTCATGCCTTTTGCCCATTTTTCTCTCAGGTTTTAAAAAACTTTTTGCCTCGTTTATTAAACATTTCTGATATATTTTTAATAGTACCACTTTATCTTTGACAAATATTGCAAATATTTTCTCCCAGTTGTCTTTTGATTTTATTTAAATCACTTTTGAGATGCAAACAATAAAAATATTTTTACATGTAGGCAATCAAATTTGTCTATCTTTGCATTTATTAAATCTGGATTTTGAGTCATAGTTATAAAGCTTTTCCCTAAAAATTCAAGTTAAGAAGGAATTCATCCATGTTTTTATCTAGTATTGTATGCTTTCATTTTTTTTTTTGACTTTTTCCAGGGTCTCCAGCCCCATTTATTAAAAGGGTTCATCTTTACTCTAGTGATTTGAGACGGCACCTTTATTATACATTCATATGTGCTTGAGTCCGTTTCCAGATTTTCTCCTCTATTCCATTGGTCTATATTTACATTCACGTGTCAGTACCATACTGTTTTAATTATAGAGACTTTATAATATATTTTAATGTCTGCTAGGGTTATCCCCCCTTTGTATGTTTTACTATTTGGATTTTTGGAATTTTTTTTTCTCCTTTTGCATGCTTATTTTGCCATATGACATTTGATATCAGCTTGTTTAATTCCACCAAATACATTTAATATTGATTTTGGAGATTCATTACATTTACAAAACATAAAAAATGGATAAATTAACTTAGTGTGAACTGACACCTGACACTGAGTATCCTATACCAAAACAAGTTATATCTTTTCATTTATTATATCTGCTTTTATGTGCTTCAGTAGTGTATTAAAATTTACCACAATTAACTTTTTTGCACATTCCTTGTTAAACTTTTTCCTGTGTATTTTATTTTTCTACTATTATAAATGGAGTTTTCCTGCAATTATATTCTCTAAGTATTGTTTGTATACATTAAGATATTGATTCCTGTATGTTAATTTTATAGACTGCTGTTTTATTGAATTCTTTTATTATTGGAGTTAGCTTTATCATTGATCATCTAAGGTTTTCTAGGCATACAATCATATCTACAAATAGAAATAGTTTTACTTCTTCTTTTCAAGTTCTTACGCCCAACATTGATTTCTCTTTCAAATTGCATCAAAGAAAACCCCTAGAACAATGTTGACGGATAGTAGATATAGGAGGAAATCTTGACTTATTTCTGATATTAGTGAAAATACCTCTAGTGTGTTTACCCATCAAGTAAAATTCTGTTTTGCTAATGCAGTTTATATATATATTTTATCACATAGTGCTCACTAATTTCTATTTTGAGTTCTGTTTTCCTCAAACAGGTGTTGAATTTTGTCCAAAGCTTTACCAGGATATTTAGAGATTAGAAATATGTATTTCCTCTTTCAGAAATGTATGCGTTTGGATGAGATATGCATACAAATAGCTAATACAAAAGCATCTTTGAAATTCACTTGATATTCTGTTCACAAGTTGCATAATACATGAAAATAAAAATATATTAATTTCTTATCTTTTTCTTTAAAGCTCCAACTCTCTTTCTTTCAAATCAAGGAATAATAGGTATAGAAAAAGTATATCACAACATTGGCTTTTACAAATGTTTGTACATTCTATATGTGAAATCATGTTTGGGGAAGCATAATGAGATGATATAATGTGATTACTTTATAATCCAGTATTAGTTTTATCCTCAAAAATTAGCATAAAAAGGGATTCATTCTACTATATAAGCTGCAGCTGAAGACAGTTCATGCTAATAATTTTCTGGCACTATCAGTATTGCAATTAAAAAATACAATGAAAAGGCTTGCACACAGTAAATAGTTGTAAGTAATTGCAATTAAAAAAAGTACACAAACAGGATTCCAGTTAACCTAAGTTTTGTATAGATAATCCAACTGAAGAATACCAGTAAGAAATCATCATCACATTATTTATTTTATGTAAAGTTTAAAAAAAGAAACTTTTCTTTGAATGTAAGTGTATTTTGGGTTTTCTAGGAGAGAAATGCCAATTTCTACACTTATTTGTAACTCCTTCATTTATATTCTGAGAAGAAATGAAAAACAGAATATTGTAATATTATAAAGAAAAGCAACTTTTGGTGTGTAAACAAATTTTGTCCCCTTAATTTTCCTGAGGTACTTTAGGATAATTTATGTCACACCTGTTGACTCTACTGAAGGTTTTGTATCACTCTATCTGGGATTATAAAACACATCTGTAAACTGCATTTTCCTTTAGGACCCTTAAGTGTATGACATTATGAGCATTGGTACATAAATGTTCATTTACACTTTTGGCTGAAATCATACTGATCATTACCATAAGTTGTGAATCAAAACACCATTGACCACACAGGTGAGTTGGCTGTTACATCTAGGGACTACATATTATTCTGTTTTTGCTCATCTCTAGAATCTGAGTCAACTTTCTAAAACCCCTGCAGGAAATGATTTATTTTTAATTGACATATGCACAAGGTAAATGAGAACTAATACTTGATAAAGACTGTGTAGCAGATTGCATTGCTGGCTGCAGTTTTTTAAGCCTCTCTGTAACCACACTTTTTGTGGTGCACCCGTCTTCCAGTCACTTTTGCTTTGGCCAATGGGAACAGGAAACTTGACACAGCAGAAGTGTAAAAAAGTGCTTGCTCATAAAGAAGCCTGGGCTTGTCTGCTTAGAGGATGAAGTGGGTAGTCCAGGATGAGTAGAGCCTAGACCCACTAATCCCAGGCAACCCAGCAGTTGACCACAGACACTTGCCTGAGCCAGCTGAGAACAGTTAATCCAGCCCAGAGCAGCAGAAGCACCTACTGACACATGAACTTGGGGGAACAATAAACAGCTGTTGGGTTGCTGCTTTAAACCTTTATATTTTGAGGTAGTTTGTTTTGCAGTATTATTGTGGCAATGGGCAATTATACAAAGTGCCTAAAATTTTCTTTAAGTAAGGACATCTTAAGGGTTTCTTGATGTCAAGATCTCTAAAATGCTGTGCTATTTCCAACAGAGCTTTTTATAAGTGGGATTTGATAATGTGATTATAAAATTTGAATATATGAGTAGCAATCAAAAATATTTGTGCAACAAAAAAAAAAGCAGATATCAAGACTCATTGTGAAGCAGTGTCGGTACTGTCTCAAGCACATACAGCCAACTCAGGCAGAGTGGAAGAATAAACTGCAGCGTATTCATAGCAGTCAGTGTGAGTGAACTACAGCAACAAGCAAATAACTGTATGGATGAATCTTCACAACATAACACTGAGTGAAAATCTCCTAAGAGATTATCCTTGGTGTGATACCTATTTTATATACACAACTTACAATGAAATGCTTTAAAAAAAAAAAAAAAAGCAAGGCAATGATAAGCAGGAAAATTCAAGATGCTGATTAACTTGGGATGCAGCAAGCAGGTAGATGGGGAAATCATATAGCAAAATGTAGCTCACAATAAAACTAGCTTTTGTTTTGTACGGTGGGCTCATAAATTCTTATTTAATTACTAAAAAAACTAAATAAAGTAATTTAAAATAAACAACTAAGCAAAAGTAGTCCATACATGAACTAAAAAATAGAGGTCTGCTAGCTAAGAAAGCTGGGAAGTGTGTTACAATAAGCAACGCATGCTGGCTGCCCTCTGACTTTGTTTTAATGACCCAGGGTCATCATTTTGTAATGCCCTAACATGGAAATGCAGCTCGGAACTATGGCTGGGATAAACATGTCACTGGTCACAGGCGGGGCATATAATTTGCTCTGAGAAGAGAGTCCATATATCTTATCCATTTCTTTCTCATACACAAACAATTACATGCAGGATGTTATTGATGAATTTGCAAACCTCTCTGTTTTAATGAACTATTAGGTGTCTTTGGCTACATAAGCAGAAGCCTTTGGCAAAATACATTAAGTATATTTGAATTCACCACTTGAACTTCTCGATTTTTTTTTTTAATCTGTACTAAGTCTGAGGTACATATTTTTTCCACCTTCCCAGTTGTTAGCTAGTATGAGACTATACTTATACTTACGTGGTAGAATAATTTTGATATTTTAAAAAATGTGTGCGGTCACAGGGCTGCTTAAGTGGGCCATGTGGCCCACCCTAGCGGGGCCCTGCGGTGTGGGCAGTCACAGGGCGGCTCTGAAGACAGCCATGCGGGCCAGCGAGCGGGCCCACGGTGTTGGCGGTCACACGGCAGCTCTGAAGCCGGCCATGCGGGCCGTCCGACCGTTGCTTGGTGAGGACGGCAGCTCGGTGAGGACGGGGGCTCGGTGAGGACTGGGGGGGGCTCGGTGAGGACTGGGGGGGGCTCGGTGAGGATGGGGGCTGGGCTGTCCCAGCTCTCTGTGTCCAGCACCCGCGGCCTTGGTCACAGCCCGAGAGCCAGAGGCAGAAAGGGAACGTGTTTTCTTTTTTAACATTCACTAAAATTAACACACACATATTATGGGTAAGAAAGAGAGTCTACAAATAATGTTTCATAACTTTATTATAAGAAATACTTATTTTATAATTAATTTCTATTTGTCATGACTTTTCCCCATTTATCGTGTTTTATCTGTTAAAAACTTTCAGGCTTTTTCTTTCCTTTAGTTGCAGCGTGTTTCTATATTGATATTTATATTCAGTTTGCCTTGTTCCAGATCATGGCAGGGTAGGAAATCTCCCTCCCTCCCTCCCCCTTCCTTGATTGTTGCTAAGTCAGCGTGTGGGTCCACAGCTCCCTGACTGTGACTCAGAGTTGTTAAGTCCCGACTCATTCCTATCACCTGGAGCCGGAGAAATAGCAGAGAGGACATCCAAGGAGCCGGCTCTGGCCCTTGCCGCCACCGAGCCAGGGCAAGGGTGTTTCTCAGGGCCTCTCCCCAGTGCCCGGGTGTCTGGCTGGGCTTTCTTTGCCTTCGCTTCACCCAAAAGCTGCCCTGGGGGCTGCTCCCTGCCACCCTGGCCCCCATCAGAGGCTGAGGGGGATTTCAACGCTGGCCCTACCCTCCTCAGTCCCCTGTCTCTGTCCCTAAATTTCACTGCCAAACCCATTTCCTTACCTTGTCTTCCTCTTCAACCCCTCCCTATCTCCCAGGCCCTCGTACTTTCAGTAATCCCCAGCGGGAATGACTTGTGGATTTAGTGTATACTAAAGCTAAAATTCTGAGAAGAAAAATAGAAACAAATTCACCTACACTAAAATATCAAATTTGGGGGTCGGGGGATTCGGGCACAGAGAACAAGACCCCAGAGTATGGTGCTCTGACACGCTGAGCGCTTCGGACTGGGAGAAGTGGGAAGGCCTCAGAAGCCGCCTGGCAGAACCCAGGACTTTCCAGTCTTCTCTCACCTCCCCCAGCCCCACGGCCCTCAGCACAGGGAAGGACTCTCTTTGGAATTTCCTTGTCTGACTAAGGAGAAGAGAAGAGACAGAAAGTCATCTCCATCCTACTAGACTTTTCTCTGTTCCTCCCAGGGCAGCACCTAGAGGTCATCCACGTGACAAGACAGCCGCCGTTGCAGCGCCCTTTGCCCCTCACCTCTCCCTAGTCGGCCAGCCCCCCTCATTCCCACGAGAAGCGTTTGCCAGGTACTGTCTGCCTCCCGTCTGTTCAACTCCCCTAGTAATCACTTACAGCCCTCACATTGCGGACACTTCCCACAGCGTCCTCTCCCCGAGCAGAGCGGGTATGAACCTCAACCACCTGGCCCTGCCGTGAGTCTCAGATGCGCGGGACTCCCACGTCCGTGCATGTGCTGACAAATTTGTATGTCTTTTTTTCCTGTTAACATGTCTACTGTCAATTTATTTCTGCAGACTGAGACTCAAACCTTCAGAGGGAAAGTTGCTTATAACAGAATAACTAAAAATGAGTAATTTATTGGAAGAATTAATATTTTTAAAATATTGATACTGCCCCAAATAATCTACAGATTCAATGCAATCCCTATCAAGATATCAATGACATTCTCAAAAAAACTAAACTAAAATAAAATAAAATGTTCCTAAAACTTCCTTCGCAGCCAGAGTCTGATTCTTCTAAGTCATTTTTAACTCAGAGTTTTGTCTGTGTTTCTTCACCCAGTATTGAGATGCAGCATTACCCAGAGTGCTCCGCGATTGTTCCCAGGAACTTCAGGTCTGTTCAACTCCCCTGGTAATCGCTTACAGCCCTCGCGTTGCCGACACTTCCCACAGCGCCCTCTCCCCGAGCAGAGGGTGTATGAACCTCAACCACTTGGCCCTGCTGTGAGTCTCAAATGCGCGGGACTCCCACGTCCGTGCGTGTGCTGAGAAATTTGTATGTGTTTTTTTCCTATTAACAGGTCTATTGCCAATTCATTTCTGCAGACTGAGACTCAAGCCTTCAGAGGGAAAGTTTAAACTTCCCTACAGAGGGATTCCTATTCATTCATGTCTCCTGAGCTTTAGTGGCACGTGAATTCAATGACCAGCATCCACCAGAGACTTTTTTCTCTAAACAGAATGAAGTGGATTTCCAGCTCAAAATGGAGCAGCGGGCATGTGTGAATGGAGGGAGGAAGAAGAAAAGGGAGACTCGTGAGAGTCAAGAAATTTCACCGCTTTCTTCTACAGCAGGCGGTGAGACAGTGGGAGCCTGGCCTTCCTTGCTGACTGCCTGTGACATCACTACACAGCTTCTGTCAACACGACTGACCGTGTGGAGTTCTTATTATTGACAGTTTGCAATTGCACTTTGCACATCCAGCATGGAGTTTGGCCTGGGTCCCTGACTCCCCTATGCACCCCAGTCATTTTACCCCCACGATCGGGGCACTCACCCTAGAGGGTCACGCAGCCGGCCACTCCCTGGCTTTCCTCACCTGTCCCATCTGCAGACGCCAGGCTGCGCTGCTGCAGGTGCCTGTGGACAGATGGGTTTTTGCCACATTCTCTGGGTGGGGCAGAGCCTGAACTGGAGCAGCCCCCTCCTAAAACACTCACTGCCCCTCAGAGCAGAAAAAACTCAACAGATAAAACCACTCCCTGGCTTGCACGACACTGATTTCCCTCAAGGGAAGGCTGATGGCCCTGCACCTGCACCCAACTCCTGCTGCCCACAGCCCCTCCGCGTCACTCCTGCTGCTGCCTGCTGCTCCTCAGGAAGACAGGCTGGAGGGGCAGGGGACAAAGTCTCCAGGGACTGAGATATTGCTTAGTCAAAAGTGTCCTTGTAGGTGGTATCAGACTTGCCTCTGCCCTTCGCCATGGCTTCGGTGGCTCCACAGGAAAGGACAGAGGTGCAAATAGAAACGGAGACGGAGTGAGAGAGACGTGGTGACAGATGGCCTCCTCCTCTTCGGCACCTCGCGCTGGCTTTGCTGTATCTGATGCTGTTTGTTTTCCAACACGATTGGTGACTTGAAAAAATATTGTGATCAGATGCCCATCCCCCCTGCCTGTCTCCCTGTGAGGGGCTGAGTTGTGTCCCCAGCCTGCCCCAGATTCACGTGCTAGGGTCCTAACCCCCAGCTACTCAGAACGTGACTGTTTGGAGATTGGGTCTTTAAAGAGGTGATTAAGGTAAAATGAAGTCATATGGGTGGTCCTAATTCCATGTGACAGTGTCCTCGTAAGAAGAGGAAATTAGGACACAGACACACAGAGGGAAGGCCATGTAAAGGCACAGGAGAGGACGGCCATCCGCACCCCCAGGAGAGAGGGCTCAGAGGAAACCAACCCCGCTGACACTTTGATCTCAGACTTCCAGCCCCCAGGACCGTGAGAAAGAAATTCTCTTCTTTAGGCCCCAGTCTGCGCTGCTTTGCTATGGACACCCCAGCAAACTAATACATTCCCCTGGAAACACCTAATGTTTGCAAAAAATAGTTAAAATATTAAAAAAAGAAAACCCTTTTTAGCCATTTTCTTTTGTAGTCTTCCACCAACCCTGTATGATATCGCTGTGGCTGTCTTACAGATGGAGGAACTGAGGCTCGGGGCGCAAATGCAGTTTACTTCTTCTCCAACAGCAGCGGGCAGAACCCAGGGCTGGAGTCAGCCCTCGCTCCCTGCTCTTGCAGCAATTCTCTGCACACCCACCTCGGTGCAAAGCTCTTGGGCATCTGTCCTCTCTACACTTCACTGCACCAACATGGAACGTTTATAGAAATACTCAGTAGGGACTGGATCCCTGCTGCCCCTTCTTCGGAACACTTTTGCCTGCATTCGTCCTCCCTGCTGCTGACAAACCTGTGGCCCAGCTGGACGTCCTCATGGTGCAAGAACTGACCCCACAGAACACACATTCATAAAGACCGAGTGTCGAACGCTCTAGCCCTGCTCCTGCCGCAGCGCGCAGGGAAACCAAAGTCACGCTGTGCGTGGAAACACAAGTTTAAGGTGACTGATGGGAGCACTACACACACCAGAGCATTTAGAACCTGAGGAGAGCGCGCCATGGGCAGCCTGGAAGGAATGGCTGCACTCAGACGCGTCCTGCAAGGCTCCCCATGTACCTGGGGCGCCAGGACCCTGAGGACAAATACCTGTTTACCTCATTCCACTTGAGTTTTTCCTCCAGATTTTATACATGCTTTGTCAGAAAAAAAAAAAAGAAAAAGAAAAATTGATTGATGTATAATTAACATAAAATAAACAGCTCATATTTAGTATACAATTTGGTGCCTTTTGACATTTGTGTGCAAGTGTGAAACTGTCACCATAATCAAGATAATGAACATCTCCATCAGTCCTAAGTTTCCTCCGACTTCCTCATCTCCCACACTGCCCACCCTCCCGGGGGATCACGGATCTGTTTTCTCCACTAGGCATTAGTTTGCATTTTCTAGAATTTTATATCAATGGAGTCATACAGCACATACTCTTTTTATCTGGCTTCTTTTAATCAGCATAATTATTTTGAAATTTGGCCATATTGCTGGATGTATCTATAGTTTATTCCTTTGATTTCTAAGTAGTGCTCCATTGTTTGCAAATACCATGATTGGTTTATCCATTCACCTGTTGAGAGACATTGGGTTGTTTCCAGCTTGGGGCCATCACAATGAAGCTGCTAGGAGCGTTCACGCACAAGCCTCTGTGTGGATGTGCGCTTTCATTTCTCTGAGTAAATACCTGGAAGTGGAATGGCTGGATCATATAGTGGGTTATATTTAGCTTTTAAGAGTTTGTCAGACTATTTTCCAAAGTAATTGTACCATTTTACCTTCCCACCAGCAGTATAGGAGACTTCCAGTTCCTTCACATCCTTGCCAACACATGGTCTGGTCCAATTCTTAAATGTTATCATGCTGCTAGGTGTGTGGGTATCTCCTTATGGTTTTAATTTGCATTTCCCTAATAACTAATAATGTTGAGCATTTTTTCATGTGCTCATTATACCTTTCATTTATCTTATTTGGTGAACTGTGTGTGTCTAAATCTTTGGCCCATTTTTAAAAATTGGATCGTTCACCTTCCTGTAATTGAGTGTTAAGAGTTCCTTATACATCCCAGATCCAAGTTCTTTGTGAGATAGATGTTTTGCATTTAACTCACTATAACATATAAGCAAGAAAGTCTTCCTGGGAGTAGCTGAAGCGCACTAGGCAATGAGACATGTACCGTTTGTTCAACACTAAGTATAAATGACATACGAAAGCTGCGTATAACCCACAGCTGGATTATTTTGAATCCCGCCCTACTGGCACTGGCAACTCAGCCAGATGGGCTGGAGGGAAGCTCCCTGTCCCTGCCTGCCTAGGTCTTCTTTATTGCTTGCCTCTTGTCCTTGGAGACCTTTTTCTGTTTCCGCTTCTGCTCTGGGCCATACCAAGCAGTCACAGGCAGGACCAGAGGGGCAGCCGGGTTGTCACGGCCTTTAAGGAGAGTCTCCGTCAGCCGCCCCCGCTGCACCGGCTCATGTCAGGCAGGGGCAGCGGCCGGGGGACCCTGTCTTCTCTCCACTGCTGGTGGGTCAGGGCCTTTCTAGATTCTCTTGAGTTCTTTCAGGAAAAGATGAATGTTTTTGTTGTGTGTTACCACCGGGAGTTTTCCCCCTGATTAAAAACAACCCAAAAAAACAAAACACCTTCCCTTTGCCACCAAACCTCCCTTCCTGGAGGCACCAGCAGGGCAGTTTCCGCTTGGCCCCGAGCACCCACTTCTGAGCAGGGCAGAGTCGCCCTCTGGCTTGTTTCTCCCAGAGAGACCCTCAGATGCGAGCGCGTGGCCCTAGTCTGTGTCCAGGCTCCCCGGCTTTCCGCAGAAATGACTCTGATCCCAGAGACACACCCACGGGAGGGGAGGAGGGTGGCTCCCCGGGCCGCATGCTTCCCAGAAGCTGTTTGCCAGAATGGAATAGTGGGGGGCTTAGAACCAGACGGAGCCAGATGCCAGCCCTGTGAGTGGGGCCCTCTCTGGCAGCTGCGTGACCGTGACAAGATGCCTTGCCTCTCTAAGCCTCCGTTCCTCATTGGCCAATGATAAGAACACTGAGCGCAAAGTTGTGAGCTATAATACTTACTGCAAAGGACAGATGTGCCTGCCTTTCTTTGCTGGGCCACTGCAGTCACCTCCTCTGAGGCCCGGCTTCCACTCCTGAAGTCTGTCTCCATACAGCAGCCAGGAGGCTCTTTAAAACCAGGACTGTGTCACCCACCTGCCAAAAACCTTCAGATGGTCTTCAGTCTGACTCAGGGTAAAATCGGATGTGTGCACCATGACCTACAAAGCTCCACACGATTAGATGCTCGCTACCCCGCTGAGCCTGTCTCTTACCTATCACCTGCCCTCGCCCATGGCCTCCTTGTCGGCTGGCCGTTCTGCCTCAGGGCCCTTGCACTGGCTACTTTGCAATCTCTCCCTTCACACGTCCATCCGGCTCCCTCACTTCCTCCAGCGCTCTGCTCAAGTGTGGCCTAGCAGGGCTGCCCTCCTACCCTCCATCCCCTCCCTTCCTGCTTTACAGTTGCCCATGGCACTTCCTGCCACTAATGTATTGTGTTTGCAAATGTGCCTATTGTCTGCCTCTCCCAGTAAAGCATAGACTCTGTAAAGGCAGCCATTTCGCCCATTTTGTGTACAGTGATGTTTCCAGCCCTTAGAATAGTATCTGGCACATGTTAGGAGCTCAATAGTTATTTACTGAATAAATGAATAAATGAGTCTAGCATGTGACCGTATCAAACAGTTGTTTTCTCTCTATTTCTTCCTTCTCTTCAACAGCAATTTCTGCAGAATGGAAGGTGAAGCAATGTGAAAAATTTCAGGAATAAAATGCAAAGTGTTCACAAGTATTTTTAACATATCACTGGAAATTCATATGAACGTCCCTGGAAAACATAAGGGTTCTTTACATGCATACACGTGTTCCACCCAACACACCAGCAGGTATGAAGCGCATTGTGAGGAGAGTCTGGGAAGGGAGGAGCCATCAGTGTGAGCAGTCGGGCAGTCGGCAAGAGGGGTGGGTGACACGATGAGTGCTTGTAACAGACACGGGGACAAAGGAAGAAGAGAGAAGGTGGGAAGAGACACTGGCTCTCCGTGCCAAGAACAGAAATCCCCGGGGCCTCAGCCGTGCAAGGCCAGGAGGCGGTGGGGACGGGCAGTAGTTTGCAGAGAGTAGTTCTGACCATCGGGCAAATACAGTCAGTGCTGGTGCCCAGACTGGACAGGATTTAATTCCCCAGAGCCAAAGGGCAGGAATCAGCCTGAGTAGGAGGGTGCAGAACTGGGAACCGGACGGATTGTCACTCAGGCCACATGGCTAATATACATGGGCTATAGGTGTAGAAGCCGGCTGTGGCTGTCAGGCGAGCGATGTCACAAGGGAGCGGGGCATGGCCGCCACCCAGGGCTCAGAGAAGGGCCCATCTGTGGCGTCTGCAGGGCTCAGGGAGATGGAGACACTTAGAGAGCCAGGAGCTTGTGGGGCAGCTAATGGGGACACATGGGGACCGGCGAGGACCTGCGAGGACCAGCGAGGGGCTGCAAGGGCACTGCAGCTGGCGGAGACCTCAGCAAACAGTGTCTGCACCCGCGTCGCCCTGGCTCTCTCTGGGCTGTGTGTTTTCACTGGTGTCATGCAGAAGGGAAAACACCATGTGATAAGTTATGACGTGAAACTTTAAAGGAAAACCAAAGTAATGGGAAGGTTGTCTTTAATGGTATTGCAAAAGTTTTCGAATTCATGAAAAAATGTAACCTTACAGTGATTTTTAAAATCATTTAATTTCTATATCTCCCATTTTGTCTTCTTTTGCACACGTAACTTCCCATTTCTCTGTGTCCAGGGCGTGTCCCCGTGAAGAGCTCACTGTCGTCTTCACTCACACATGTGAAACGTGCCCTGTGGCCCCTCGTCCGGGTCTTCCTTACCATTTGCTAAAACTGCGCTGGTTTCCTAACTGGCCTGACTCTCCTCTCCATCATGTCCACGCGGCTCACCTCGTCTTTCCCTGGGCCTTTCTGCACGTCCTTTCCCTCCTCAGAAGCTTCAGGGCTGCCCCGTCACCTGCAGGGTGAGAAAACGCCTACTCACGTACACACCTCACTTCTTAACCCGTCCTTTTGGGGTAACATGGCGATGGACAGTGAGCTATGGCTTTGGTCCTGTGCTCACAGTCTAGCGTGGTAGGAGAATATTGAACAAATAATCACTCAATTGCAAATAATGACAGTGCTTTCAATGAAGTTAATAAAAGACACAGTGAAAGATTATGACAGAGGAACAGATTTGGAAGGAAGGTGAGGACTGGGGAGACTTTTTCAGGAAGTGACATTTAAGCTGACACTTGGAGAATGAGTTAGGAGTTGGCCAGGCAAGGATTGATGAGAGAGAGGTGGCGAAGCCCTTGGCGTGTGGGAGGACTGACACACACCTGGGGCCGGAGTGTTGGCAATCGAGGCAGAGGGAGAAAGGTGAGCCTGGACGGAGAAGCAGGGTTCGACCACACGGAGCCTTCTGGACTGTGGTGAGCATTGTAGATCTGCCTCCTGCTGGAAAGAGGGTGGCCTGGAAGCCGGGAGACTTTGGGAGGCTGTCGTGATAAGCAAGGCAAGAGCAGATGTGGGTTGGACCCGATGGAGAGCAGATGGATGAAATGTCCTCGAGGTGGAATGAACAGGATGGACAGGACGTGGTCGGGGGCTGGGTGTGGAGGGGGTAGAAAATGATGTCGGGAAAGACTCCCAGATTTCAGACTGTTGAGTCAAGGTGTCATTTTCCAAGGTGGGGAAGAGAAGAAAGGAGCATGTTTGTGAGGAATGATCCCAGCTCAGTTTCGGGCAGATGAACTTTAGGGAAGTGGGGACTCTGGGTTTCCCCCTGGGGTTCACTGTAATCATCTGGACAATTGCTGCCACTCAGATGGCAGTGCGACTGCTTCACCTTCCAGAATGTGCCCGTGCTTTCTTCCAAACAAGACACCGTGCGTCAGGGAGAGGAAATACATCTGACAGTCCTGCGTGTCCTCCTGCTGCCCAGCTCCACCACGCAGCCCTCACCCTTGCAGGACCCAGGAGGGAGGGAGGGAGTAATATCGGACTACGTGAACTTTAACCTTCAAAGCACTGTGAAGTGACAGTAATTCTCATGATTTTTCAGGAAGGGGAGATCTAACATCTGAGCTGACTTTTTAATTCACACTGGGCTCTGGCAATATTTACACGAAACAGCTGTTCTGGGTGAAGATCCTTGTGCTAACTACTATCCTAGGATGTTACAAAGGAAAAGTCAGAACTCAAAACTCCCAGATTATGTCCTTTGAAAATGGTTGGGATTTGCCTCTGTGATAAGGAAATTTCATTCTATTAAAATGAACCGTGGGAACAATAGGGCCATATATGAAATTATGGGACAATGGTAGCTGAAATTAATTATGACACCATAGATTTTAACTTCTTGCTCTACTGAAGTTAGTCCCAGGATAGAAGATGCAACGGCCCGGCCTCAGCCCGGGCAGTGTCCCGTGAGGCCCAGGGCACCGTGTGGGCAGACCCACAGAAGTGACATCTCCCCGCGGCCCGGCAGCTGAGGGACTCTCCAGCAATTTCATGAGTCACCCTCAGACCTGTGACAGTTTTTGCCGAGCAGAGGACTGGGAGCTGGGGATGTAGGTGTTGGAAGAAAGGAGCAAAAGTAGAAAGGTTAGGGACGTCGGCACTTGCTGATTTCCTGTTGTGAAATCCAGTCTCCGCCACATGTTTGCCTCTCTGTGCCTGTTTCCCCCTCTGCAAAGCATGGATAATCGTAGTATCCACCTAGTGGATTTGTTGGGTGAGGAGCACACGAGCTCCTACCTGGACAGCACTTAGAATCACACCTGCTACATCCCAAGTGTTAGCTATTTTCACAAGGAGCGTCACCATCATCATCATCACCACCATCTCCCAACGTAGATTCTTCTATATTCGTTTTTGCAGATGAAGAGACTGAGGTTAAGAGCACACCAGTCGGCTGGGGTTCTGTTACGCTGCATTAACAGACAACCCCACGTCTGTTCCTCATGTATCCGAACCCCAGCCGGAGGGGCAGCCCTCTCTGAGCTGTCACCGTCCCCCTGGCAGACAGTAGAGACGGAAACCAAGCTTCTCGCAGAAGGCGCACGTGCCCCTCCCACCGCCGTCTCCCCGACCAGCCTCATGTCAGCAGGACAAGGAGTGCGGTCTCTACCCAGGGACGACTCTGTGGGGAAGGGCAGCAAATATTTTCACAATCGCACAATCAACCGCAAAGTGTTTCTTTCAATAGCTCCCCAGGGCACACAGATTTTCAAAAGCCAGAACTCAAAGCCACGTCAGACTAATGCAATGATCATTCTGAGCTGCTGCCTGGCTATTCCTCCCACCTTTTCAAGGATGGTGTCCTTGCAGTTAAAATCTTTTGTTTTTAAAATATAACAACAGCAACAATGGCAACAAAACAGCCACAGTAGAACTTACAATCTTTAAACTAGTCTTTTTTCAGAGAGTCTCAAATGGCAGGGTGTCTCCATCCTTCCCCTAAGTCACAGGCTGGGACAGCCTGTCCGGGACTGGGGGCCGTCCCCAGCACTCTGACCTGTGACTTTCCTACTGAGAAGGAACATTGACATGACTCAATCCAGTTTTGACCAGCTCAGCCCCACGTGGCATTGCTCTCTGCCATTGTAAACTTTCCGGGAGGTCATCCTTCCCTTCACAGTCCCTACCCAGTCCTCCAGCTCCCCACATGAAGGAGGCCAAGGACAGTGGGGAGAAATGGCACTGAGAGAGAATGACCCACATACCCCTCCTCTTTCTTCTCTGCAGTGTCACTGTTAAACAGCAACCACTGCCATACGGACAAAAGTGCATTGCGGGACCTAAATGACTCGCATGTTCCTCCCGGATTCCCAGCCTTGGCGTACGCTGTGTTCTCTGCCAGAAATGCCCTTTTTACCTCCTGGCTGGCAGGGGCCCTCTTGTCGGTGTAAGTCCTATTTCATTTCAGTACCCAGTTGAAACCGCACCCTCTGTGTGACAGCTCCCTCCCGCCTCCCCGCAGGTGGTCGCCACCTCCTCCGTGGCCCCACAAGAACACATCCCTCCTCCTAGGCCTTCTCAGTCTAGCTCCACTGTGGCTGCCTCTCCTCCACTGGGTGGTCTGGGCTTTGAGGCTTGAAGTGCTGCCGGATCACCTCTGTCCCCACGGAGCCTGCCCCAGTGCGCTGAGTGCCTTCTGCCTGGATGGCTTTCCTCTGGGCAGGTGGACGGGGACAGAGAAAGCGGTACTGTTGGGAGGGATGGGTAGAGAAAGAAGGAGTGAGTTGCCCCTTTGTGCCTCAGTTTTCTCGTCTGTAAAATAGGCATGGTCGTGGTTGTGAGAGTTAAATGAGTTAATAAAGCACTTATATCAGTGTCTGAAACTGGCACCTAATAACTGCTCCATGAATGTTAACTGTTATTATTTTAGGGACATAGGTGAGATACCAAAATGAGCCAAATTTGGTTACTTAAAATACTGAGGAGTGCAGCAATATGGTCATCTTCAAACTCTGAGCCTTATCGGTCATTTCAATATCTGTTTTTTAAGCTGTAATGTGCTCCTGCCTCCCACTTTCCTTTTCTCCATGGTTGAAATGTTCAAAAGTGCAGTGGGTGGTGGGCTGGGGCTGGGGATGGAAGTAAAAACAGGATGCAAAGTCGTGTGAAAACAGTTTGGTCAGCCAGCCCTGAGCTGTAGGAAGAGCACAGATGGGTGCAGAGCCCAGGCCGCGAGCGGGAGGCCCCGTTCCATCCCGGCTCTGCCAGGTGTGCGCTGGGCCTTTGGTGAGTGACTTCATTCCCTTTAGCCCTGATGCACTCGTCTGTGAAATGGGGATGAGGAGGCTACAATGACTTCTCTTGAATTCTAAAAGAAATCCCATGATTCTAATTCTCAATTTAATTCTCCATATGCAGTCATTCTGTGCTGGAGAAATAACAAAGGGTTTATTTATTTTACCACCAGCCTTGGAGGCGAGCAAGTGAGTTAAACAAACAGAAACCAATGTGTGTTTGCGTGTGTGTCTATTTTGTTTAATGAAAGAAAAGACCAAAACCAACCCAAAAATCAACCTTGACCTGTAGTAGTAAATATTTTTACATTGTTTACAAAGCTATTCTTATTTTTATAATAAAATGTATATTATAAATCATATATATAAATGTATATGAATGGCTATATGTATCATAAATACATATATTTGATGGCTTTCATAACGGTCTCTCACCAATACATTTTAAATGGAAGTCGTAACTTTGAGCAGTATGGGAAACCGGCCCCGTTTCCCAGGAGGGAACCCGTGTAGAGCCGCTGCTGCTCTAGAACAGCAGATGCCACGAAGCTGGGACACTCTGCCCTGGGAGAAGCATTAGCACAGGGAGCTGCCTGTTCCTTGACGACTGGAGTTTTTAATTCTCACTCTTTCCTGCCTAGGGCTGTTCAGTCTTTTTGTGGTTATTTTCTAAACCTGGGACGTGACCACAGCGGAGCCCGGCTGCTGGGTACTGTAGAAATGCGTGTGTGCCATCCGCCCCTGCCGGTGGGCTTGCTGCCTCCCCACCCATTAGTCATCCACCTGCCCCAAATCCAAATCCCCCGAGGGAGCTGGAGGGCAGGTGCAATTAGCCCCGACCCAGATTTATAGTTGAGGTTGGGGAGAAGGAAGTGGCCATCCTGGCAGGTTAAATGGCTTGACCTGGGTCACTCTGCCACCACTAACAGCAAAGAAAGGACTATTCAGCCTGCCTTTCACATCCCGGTGCTCACAGCTGCGTCCTGCAAGCCGCATGGCTTCCCTGCTGGCCGGCTCGGATTATTCATGCAGAAGTGCAGCTCCTTACTCAGCATTATGTGTATGCCTGGGAGGCTAACTCTAATTCTGGTGTTGTGTTACTTCTTAATCATTTGGAAGAAAAAGTCTTTTGATTTTTTTTTTTTTCAATTTAGACAAGGTTTACCGCATTTCGATGTTCCCAAATCAGATGAAAATGCATCCTTCTGATATTTTTCATGTTTGAGGATGTTGTACTTGGAAAGGTCTGAGATTGCAAGCAATTGCTTTTGCGAAGTCTCTCTCAGCATGGAGGAAGTAGGAATTATAGCTACAAATCTCTCTTGCAATTTAAAGAATTATGGCAAAATACATAAAACATAAAATTCACCGTTTAATCATTTTTAAATGTACAGTTCTGTGGCATTAAGTACATTCACACTGCTGTGCTGTCGTCACTGGCGTTCATCTCTAGAACTCTTTTTATCCTCGCGAATAGAAACTCTGGACCCGTTAAACACTAACTACCCTCCCCGCTCCCCCAGATGCTGTGACCACCGTTCTGCTTTCTGTCTCTATGAAGGGACCTCATAGAAGTGGAATTGTACAGTATTTGTCCTTATGTGACTGTCTTATTTCAGTTAGCATAATATCTTCAAGGTTCATCACGTGGCATGTGTCAGAATTTCCTCACTTTATAAGGCTCAATAATATTCCATTGTGTAGATAGATCACATTGTGTTTATCCATCCATTTGTTGATGGACACCTGAGTTGCTTCTCTCGCTGTTTTAAATTTATTTCCCATGAGCCTTATTTCCTTTTTTTTTTTTTTTTTTTTTTGAGACAGAGTCTCACTCTATTGCCCGGGCTAGAGTGAGTGCCATGGCGTCAGTCTAGCTCACAGCAACCTCAAACTCCTGGGCTTAAGCGATCCTACTGCCTCAGCCTCCCGAGTAGCTGGGACTACAGGCATGCGCCACCATGCCCGGCTAATTTTTTGTATATATATATATATTTTAGTTATCCATATAATTTCTTTCTATTTTTAGTAGAGACGGGGTCTCGCTCTTGCTCAGGCTGGTCTCGAACTCCTGACCTCGAGCGATCCACCCACCTCGGCCTCCCAGAGTGCTAGGATTACAGGCGTGAGCCACCGCGCCCGGCCCCTTATTTCCTTTTGAATAAAAATCTCAGAAAATTTTGTTCCAATAATACTTACTATGCATTAGGAAAATTATGGTTTTCTTGCATTTTGATTTTGGAAAAAAGGTAAAACTCAAATTGTGTAGGCGTTAGAGTAATATTAATACTTTAAAACAACTTTAAAAAAATTACCCCGTCGTGGTGGCGCACGCCTGTAGTCCCAGCTGGACTCTGGAGGCTGAGGCAGGAGGATCGCTTGAGCCCAGGAGGTTGAGGCTGCTGTGAGCTGTGATGATGCCGCTGCACTCCAGCCTGGGCGACAGAGAGAGGTCTGTCTCAGGGAAGGGAATGGGAGGGAGGGGAGGGACAATGTCTTTGGATTTTACATCTAACTGCCCAAGAAATCCTCCTTTTGTTTCTCCACCAGCAGAAGCCACGTAGAAGTCAGAGCAAGATACAAACCTGGACCCCAGTTGGGAAGTTCTTTAAATAATCGAGCCGAGCTGTGAGAAGGGCCTGAACCAAGGCTGTGAGAGGAATGAGGAGGGAGAGGGCAGGTGGGTCTGAGGCATTTGGGGGTGGGAGGTCCTCGGGGCGACCTCAGGGCTGTCAGCTGACGGGGAGTCCGGGCGAGAGGATGCGATCGAAGCTGTCTGTGGGCACAGGGAACAGAGATCCTCCTCGCTTATCTGAATCAGTCACCGTGAGACTCACGGGGCTCCCCGTGAGCCTCGACCCTCGGCAGGTGCTTCGCGGAGCAGTTCACCCCCAGGCTGTGGGCTCGCATCACGTGACTGGGTTTTGAGGCCTCCATTTCGACTGCTGAGAGTCTTCTTTTTACCCAGATACTTATTTGTGTTCCGCTGTTTTCTAAACAGGCGACTTGAGTGTGGATTGGTTACGTTTCTTATGTTTGTCCTGCTTTCCGTATGTCACCACCTGTCGTGTTACCCGGCGTGTCCCGCCGTCAGGTGCAGCCGGGCACGCCGCACACAGCCGTCCGCCCTGTGGCGAGGGACAGACGTTTCCGCGTTTACAAAGTGAGCGATCTGTGGACAAAGGTGTTGCCGTGAAGCTAACAAAACTACATCTCCCGGGTCCCTCACTTACTCAAACCCTTTCCAAGGCCCTGAAAGAGACCCTAGCAACTTTAAAATTGTAATTTTGTATTATTTTTCTTAAAGAGGAGCCCCCAAATTTTACAAGTATCAGGCCCTCCAAGCCCTGAATTTGCCCGTGAGTCGGGACTGAGCTGGGAAGCTCGGGGCTGGGGCCGCCTTTCCAGAGTGGATTTCTGAAGGTCTTTTCCTCTCACAAACGGGGGAGCGTCTGCCCTCAGGGCCATGGTTGCCTCTCTCCCCACACCCTCCATACACTCATTTCCTTTCCCAAATCTTCCTGATGTTTATAAAGCGTTTTTTAAAAACAGGCTTGCTCAGCAGAAATGAAACAAAGAAAATTGAGACAAGTGCCTCAGTTGAGATGAGAATCTGCTATTGGATTGTTGAATTTTGCTTAGTTTTCCCTGAAATCACCCCAATTCTCGTGATGCTTCCTACCCTCCCCTGACAGCCTGGGGAGGGAGCCAGCCTGGGGCACCCTCCCCGTCCTTGTCCTTCACACACATGTAGGGAAACACCTGTGCTGCTCTCGGCCATGGGGACCAGGGGGCAAGTCAGGTTGTTCTGCACAGAGAGAAATTGGGTCTGGGCAGCAAACCACTGGGTAACCCACGTGCATTTTTAATGCACTTTTCCTCGCTTTTGATACCATCCTTCTACCCAGACCCACCCCCTTGGATAATGCGGAACAAAAGCCCCTTCCCCTTGGCCCTGCTAGCTGCATCCCAGCAGTTGGACTCTTGCGGAACCCCGAAGAGAGCTGGCCTGGACCAAATTCTGGGAGGGGGAGGGAGACAAAGCCCCCCTGAGGGATGGGGGCTGGACTTTGGTGACAGATCACCGTAATTACTGCCTTTAGAGAGAGGGAAGGGCAAACAAAAAATCCCTATATTTGTGATGAATAAAACACGACTGGACTCACTTTGGCAAAGTGCAATAGCGACCGAGTCTCTGGCGGGTTTGTAAACGGGTGTGTTCGCTCCCACAGCTCCGGAATGGCTGAGTCTCCCAGGGCCAGGGGGCCCCAGTGCTGATTTTCAGAATCGGGGTTACTTTACCCCAGTGTTAACTCCCAGAGAGAGAGAGCCCAAAAGCTACCTGGAGAAGAAGGACTTCAAACTTTTCTATGTCCAAAAATTAAATAGAAATGACCGTTACTAGAGAGAGAAAAAATATTCAATATTCAACAATGTCTTATAACTTTGAAGTTTTTAATTGAGATAGAAGATTCGTAGAGAAAAATGCATTCTTCTTAAATACACAGCTCAGTAGGTCTGAAACAACCAGCACACCAAAGGGAAGAGGGTGGCCCCCTCTCCAAGAGTCGCAGTGTGGTCACGGGATCCACGGCTTATGTGACGGGACATCACATTGGTGTAATCGACACCAGGGTCATGGGACCAGATTCCCAGGTGGGGGAAATGCCCGGTCCTGTTTCTCCTGACATAGTGAGGCAACTGTCTTCGCAGGAACATGTAGGTCCCCAGGCTTGTTGCATTAATCCCTTTTGTGACATCCACACTGTAAGGGGCCTGCCCTTCTCTCTGCCCCTCCCCTGCAGCAAGTTTGCTGTCTGCCTTTGCAGCTCACCCCACGTGTGGAAGGCCTCAGTACCTCTGAACTAGGGACTGGAAAAAAATATTTAAAAAAGGAAATTTTTCCTTATAGAAATTTCACCCAAGTTATTTGAACCCAACCCTCCTCATGGAAACAACCAAAGTTCTAGACTAAATATTCAAAATGTCTCCTTAACAATATTAAATAGCTAACAAAATAGTAAGGGGCAATTAGGGCAAAGCCTACAGTGAGGGGAAATTCAAATAAATAAAAGGAAAGCCAAGGCCACTTCTGCCTGAGGTCCTTTGCCACGCCAGGCAAACCTGGGCTTCTGTTCCGGCTGCTGGAGGGGTCCGAGGCTGGACACCCGCCCCCAGCGCTGGCCCGAGGAGGGGCTTGAACAGGTCCCTTCTCCAGAGCTGGCTCCAGAGATCCACAGCCTCACGGAGACGACGAACTGGAAATAAAGTCACCCCCAACTTCTCACCTCTGGTAGACTGCAGGTAGGAGTCTCTCGGTGATATGTGGAACAGAGAAAAAAGTAAAAGGAAACCAGTGTCTGCCCTTACGAAGCTGTGATTGTGACCTCTCTCTCCTAAGGACGTTGTCCTGGGATTGCATGGCCTGGGTGGCACAGAAGACCTTGAGCTAGGAATTTATTTTACAATAGTCCCAGGCTGGTGGTGCCCCAGGTGCCCGGGATAATGAATCCCAAATTCATTTATGGATAGAAGTTTCCTCAACATGAGCTCATAAATACTTTTTCAAGGATAATCAACAGTACATAGGAAAAAAATAACCAAGCACACAAGGAAACAAGGCATCACAGGTGAAAAACAACAGAAAGAATAAACGGAACAAATATGTCCTTATTATTGAGATATTGAAATTATCAGACAAAGTCAAATAACAATGCTCATCCTGTTTAAAGACATAAAACAGGCTTAAAAGTAGCTGCAGGGAACGGGAATCTATAAAAAGTGACCCAGTATATTTGGAAAAGAACAAATAGAGCTTCTAAAAATAAAAATACAATGCCTAAAAGTTAAAATTCCTCTGATGGGTTTAATAATAGATTAACACAACTAAAGAAATAATTACTGTATTTCATAAAATCTAAGACACCATTGATTACAAGATACATCATTGTTTTATGAACACTAGGAAAAAAAATCTTATCAATTAAAGGAAAGCCGTGGCACCATGGTTTTTTTAATTAGAAATTTTAGTTTGCACTCACTGAAAGAATTGTTTTAGGTTTATGTTATTTTATTTTTTATATTTATTTATTTATTTATTTTTTGAGACAGGGTCTCAACTCACAAGTAAGGCAGATTAATAAGAGGAAGAGGTTTATTTACTGTGCACAGGGGACAACCCAGGATTGTCTCCCGAGGCCCTACTCTCCACTCCACAAGTCTTGATTCTGGTGCTTCCACTGCCTTACCAGAAAGGGCCAGTTCGTAACAGGTTTTCCACTGAAATTCAGTTCCATATAAAGGTTTTAGATAACAACAAGGACTCATTTCCTCGTTTGTTGATTGAAACATCAAAGAGCTGCAGTGGTCCATTCCTGCCTCCACGAATGACAATCATGCTCATCTCTGTCCAGGCAATGACTGTGATCATAAAATGCCATTAACTGTAAGATACAGCCCTACTGCAGGATGTTAAAATGTGAACAAGTACCTACAGTCATCCCTCAGAATCCACAGGGGACTGGTTCCAGGACCCCCTTGGGTACCAAACTCTGCAGATGCTCAAGTATCTGACATAAACTGGCACAACATTTGCACACAACCGCACACAGCCTCCTGCACACATTAAGTCAGCTCTAGATTATTCACAATACCCCACGCAATGTAAATGTTAAGTAAGTAGTTTTTGTACTGTGGTTTTAAAAACTTATGTTCTTTTTTGCTGTTGTGTTATTATTTATTTATTTATTCTGACCATTTTCGATCCGTGGTTAGTTGAGTCTGCAGATGTGGAGCCCGTGGCTGCAGACAGCCAACTGGGCTACAGTTTAAAACGGACACAAAAAGTGGCAGATGAACACCTGCTCCGGGACGTGTGGTGTCTGCCACCCGTCATTTTATCAAGGGTAGTCACGGACAGAGTGCGTTTTGGCCAACAAATATTTCTTAAGTTTCTCTCTTGGGCCCCATGAAAAGGGCCCCCAAAGGGACCCTGCAGAGCTGACACGACGTGCTCAGTCCTTCAGGAACGTTCCTGGGCGCACATGGAGCCACGAGAACAGCAGTGGCTGCACGAAGGGTTTTGCGAAGCCCTGGGGCGTGTTTGAGAAGCACATTGAAGTTTTAATAATGTATTGGTAGGTCTGGTCAAAGTGATTCATAACGGCATTTCAACTGTAGTTTTTTCCCCTTTATGGTTGATACAGGCTTCGATTTTTCAACATAGGACAGTTTATCTTTTTGTCTAATCAGGGAAATAGGATCGCAGACTAGACTGCTTTGTATAGAACCATGTAATACATCTGTCATAAATTTTGAGAAATTTGCTTTTACTATCATTTATGCATTGTTTTTATGCAACTGAGGTTATTAAAAATTTCCATTTCTGATTAGAAAAGGGAAGTATGGTTTTCCCACTGGCCAATCTTGTTAGGGATAGAAAATTTATTTGCAGACTCTTCCTCTCCAGTAGCCATAACCCCAAAACAGCTTTCTCTGCCATGAACTCCCTTGGAATTCGATAGTCACGTGAATGAAAAGCTTAAGGTCTGTGTATTAGTTTTCTATCGCTGCCATATCAAGTCACTTCAAACGTGGTGGCTTAAGCGATACAAATTTATCATCTCACAGTTCTGGAGTCCGAAGTCTGACACGGCTCTTACTGGGCAAGTTCAGAGTTTCAGCAAGGCTGCCCCCCTCTCGGAGGCTATAGGGAGAATCCTTCACATTTCCGGGGTCTAACGGCAGCCGCCTTCCTTGGCTCACAATCGCCTTCTTGCATCTTCAAAGCCAGCAACGTCACCTCGCTCTGATCACCCTCTGTAGTGACATCTCCCTCTGACTCTCCTCTTCTGCCTCCCTTTGCCACGTTTAAGAACCCTTAGTCTTAAAGGAGGGCATTGGTCC
Source organism: Eulemur rufifrons (assembly GCF_041146395.1). Lineage (NCBI taxonomy): Eukaryota > Metazoa > Chordata > Mammalia > Primates > Lemuridae > Eulemur > Eulemur rufifrons. The sequence continues at coordinate 1,960,371 of NW_027182826.1, read as the reverse complement.
CACCTGGAGAGTCTAAGACAATCCGCCTGCCTTGGGGTCAGTGTGTGAGCAACCTCATCCTCTTTGTCATGTAAAATAACAGCACGGTCGCAGGATCGAGGGATTGGGACACAGCTCTCTTTGGGGAGCATTATTCTGCCTACCATGGTCTGGGTAAGATGGGGACCGGCCAGATCATGCAGAAGAGAGCGTCAGCCTTAGAGCTGCTTCCTGACCCAAGCACAACACACAGGGGACATCCACAAGAGAATTCTCCTCAGGGAGTGCTGAGCGTCGAGAACCTACGTCAGTGACAAGGGTTGTCCTTCTGTACACCAGTGTCCAGACCCTATTGGTCCCCAAGGATGTTTCCCTCCAAACAGATGTACCCAGCTCAGTGTGGCTCATACTTTCAGCATAGTTTAAAATGTGAGAAAGAGTCCCCCTGGGTCTCGAATGGGATAAATATTGAGATTAGTGAGAATTTATGAAACTGGGAAGGTTGAAAATGGGGCAAACCCTCCTTTATCATTCACATTCTACTTAAATTTAGCAATTTACCATGGTTACCTTGGGCCTCCATGCCAAGCTAGTCATTGTGGAGTGAGCATGGCCAATCCATTTCGTACTCTTGATTGATCGGGCTTGAGTTGCAGAGACAACAATACACTCTCACTAGTTTATGCAGAGAAGGATTTGTTTAGGATTTTAAATGGTTTACAGAATTGTTGGGAGAGCCGAGGACACAGATTCAAGGCTTAGCTTCTAGGAATGAGAGCTAGAGCCACGCGGCAGAACTGATCCCCCAAACCACTGCAGCGCCTGCGGCTCTAGGGGGACTGGCCGCGGAATCAGGAAACCGCCGCTAGAGCTGCAGCCTCCAGAGCTCCAAGTAGAAACCTGTCTCTGAGGGATCAGAACACCACCCCTGTGGACGCCTACTGCAGAACCACAACCTTTCTGCTCCAATCCCACACCTGCAAGACTGGGTGCTTCATGTCCTGCCACTTGTCACCCTTAACTCAGTGCTGAAATCGGCTCTCCCAGGAGGAAATTTGCTAGCCAGAGGCTAATCCCAGCTGGAGGCTTGGGCCTGGAAAGTGCAGGGTTTGGCTATCTGGGCTGTGTTGGGACAGGTATGGAGGAATCAGCCCATGGCACGCACCATCCTCAGAAGGAATGTGGAGAAGATTTCATACCCAAAGCCCCGGAAGACCACCATGGAAGGTGACTTCCCTGCCACGAGGCTCCCCAGTCTGAAGCAAGACTCAAAGTGCACACCACATCATCCTCTTTCTTCTTTACATCTTTTCCTTTTACGAAAATTTCCTGGGCTTGTGGTGGTTCACTGTTTGGGTTGGCTTTTGTTTTAGCTGAACTCATTCACTTATTCTAGCCTTGTGGCTTCCCTAACAAAATATGTGCATATTTTGCCTGTGTGTGGCTACCTTTTCCTGTTTTCCTGCAGAGAAAACACGTTAGTGTAGAATCCGTGGCGCTGCTTCCGGTCAAACAAAGCAGCAGAATGGTCCCACTGGCCGAGCCCTCCAGTTGACTCCTGAGGATTGGGAACAAATGACCAAATAGAAACAATGGAGTCGTGCCAAGTGAGGCTCCCTTAGAGCAAACAGTCCCCTGTGGTATGTGCAAAAGAGACTCGGGAAGAGCCCAGCTGTGGGCACCTTGCCATGGGTTGCTGCGAGCTCACTGCCGTGACTACGCCAGGGCTCAGTGACTTCTGCTTTTTTGAGGGTTGCTTTTTCTAACAGCCCACTTTGGTGGAGAAGTACCTATAAGGCAAAGGCTGCCTCAGTCAGTCATGTGTTAGGCCTGTTTGCCACATTGTGAAGGGTCCCCAAGTCCCTCCCTGACTGGCAGTATCAGTGAGAGAGGACATGTTGGTGTCCCTAGCCAAGCTTTGCTGGCCGTTAGCAGGCTTAGAGGCAAAATCCTCAGCTTACCTCATCCAACCAAGACCAAAGGTAGATGACTGATAGGTAGACAGATAGATCCATAGATGTTGGAAACAGATGAGAGATGAAGTCCGTAGTTAGATGAAAGAAAGATAGATTCATAGATACATAGGTGACATAGGAAGCTAGGTAGGTAGAGAGGTGACTGATGATGGGTAGACGAAAGATAGATACAGGCACGATGGATAGGACAGGTAGCTAGATCAATAGATGATCCATAAGTAGACAGACAGACACACAGAGATGTACAGGCACCATAGCATCAGCTACTGCGGGAGCCTGAACAGTCTCACACGTAGCTCAGCACAGGCCTCTCCCCTTCTCTGACTCCGCACAGGGGCTTCTGCCCAGAAACAGCTGGAGGCATCAGTGGGCGCCTCCATCATTAGTGCCTGCAGGGGACCATCTCCTGAGGTCAAAGGACTCTCACTGGACCCAATGACACAACTTTCCCTTCTAGTCTCGCAGCCCAGAGTGACACTGTGTTCTGTGCAAAAGTAAGGAGGATGTCCCCTTTCCCAGCTCTGTCACACTTTCTCATCTGAGCCCTGGAGAATCACAGCATACTCCCTGAGTCTAGCAAAGACTCACCTGAACACGTGGTGCTGCCTGTAGCCCCTCTCTCCATGGCTCCGGCTGCACTCCCAGGGCACCTTGCCAGCTCTCAGCCGGGGCTGCTGGCCCCCAAACCCTTCCCGTCGCATTCCCTGGCACCCGTGCCAGCCATGTGGCCTGCAGGTGTGTGTGTGCGCACACATGGGCACGCAGGGGAGCGCAGCCTAGGCTAGGTTGGTACCCCTCGTTTACTTGGGTGGAAGGACACTAGGAGATCTAAGTACATCTTTCAACAGCAGTGGCTCTGCAGACACACAGCACGCGATGGGGAGCCTCCAGAAAGCAGACACGGAAGAGCCCAGAGGAAGAGCTTGCCTGAGAAGACGATGCTCAGTCCCCAGACCAGGCCAGATGACACCGTCACACTCCTGAGTACCCTACTATCCAGAAATCTTTTCTCAATCCCAGATGAGACCCATGGTCTGGTATTGGGAGCATGATACATGTTAGCTCAGACTGCAGGTCCAAACAGGTCAAGTGCATTTCCAGGACCTGCTGACCCTGCTCTGGGGGTGAGAGAGTCCATGGAAGTCCTCTGGGCATGCAGGGCCACCCATGCCACTGCAGGCCACCAATGTGCCAGAAGACTGATCCCTGATCCGAACAGAAGACAGAGGCAACCAGGGAGGGGCAGATGCTATGGCGAGCTCACACACCACTGAGGACACTCTTATTCCTGGCCATCGCCTGCGATGACAGGCCAGGAAAGGTGAGATGCAGACAGGAATATACAGTCTGCCAGTTTGGGTTTTTGTATTTTTCTGTAAGGTTGTATTAACGTGTGACATGAATGCATGGACCAAGGAAAAGTTCTAGATTCAATGGGTTAATGCTATTAAGGCCTGTTCCTGCCACTTGCGGGGGCCTGGGATAGACCAGGCCCTTCCGATCCACAGTTCTCCAGACCCAGTCTGTGGGCCTGGCTACACAGTCGTCCAGTGGGCGGACCTCCCACCCCCACACTGGTGGCCACAGCACTGGAGGTTAGAGCTGCCCGCTGGGGACAAGACCTCAGACCAACCCTGTGAGGAGGCTGAGGTGCTTTATAAATGCTACAAACTGTCAGCCCATAAGTATATGCCCCAGACAGCAAAAACATACAGAATTTCTAAGCAAACATCCCTCAACCTTCTTCCTGTGTTGGGTTTTGTGGTTTGTTCTGTGTGGCTGGTTGATTACTGGGGTCAAAAAGAGCTGGTGACACACTTTGAGGAAAAAAGCCCACGATTCTTTTTAGGCCTGCCTCGTGTCCTTTAAGGAGTAACTTCCGCCACTGACTGGTTTTGGTTTCTTGTTTTTTCCAGAGGGAGAGGTGGGGGGAACGATGTCATGCACAGAGTTTTTGTGGCCGCTTGCACCAGCCTGTTGCTGCCTGGGCGCCTAGGCTTCCTAAAGCTTGTGCATGTTTATGTTAGGAAGGAAAAAAAGTAAAGTCTTATATTCACCCTGGAAAATGATTTTTAAAGTCAAAACAACTCCATTCTAGACTGCCGGAATGTTTCCTTTCTGCACTCACGTCTGGTCCTAAACACGTTTCCGTAGCTCAGTCTACGTGGGCTGGAATCATAGTTTGCAGCAGGGGCCCAGCAGCCCTTTCACTCCAACGTGCTTCTCTCCAGAGCGTGGTGTTTTATCACTTCGGGATCCTGGCAAAGGCCCTCTCTGGTGGCCGCGCTGTTAGATGATGATCTCATATGCGCCCTAAGTGGAAACAGACCCTCTGCGAGAACGCGGCAGGTCCCTGCCCATGCCCAGCCTCCGCCCTGCCAGACACTGGAGAGCGGGCACAGCCCCCCAGCGGCCTTGGGTCTGTGTGTAAAAGAGGCCACCCCCTCCACCCAAGCCGCCTTGGCCCTGGAGTATTTCCAGTGACCACAAAGCAATGACTGCATCTCTTGTTTAAATCACGTGAGGGGTCGCGTTTAACAGGAGCTCAGCAGGTCAAGGAGAAACAACAAGATGCAGCTATTTTGAAAGCAGAAGGAAAATGGACCTGCGGTCGAGGCGCGTGGCCAGCAGCCCTGGGTAACTACTGCTCCACCTGTCCCTCGGCTGGCGCTGGGAACAGTGAGCCTGTGCACCCAAGACTCCCAGTTCCTCGTTTCCACTTTTCTGTGCTTTCTACATCTTCCACGATGAGCATGTTCTTTCCCTCTCAGTCCTGAATCTGCTCATGTTTTGGATCCTGGAGGATTCCAGAGTGGGCCACCCTGTGGGGACAGATGGCACACCCAGTGACTTCTGGGCCCACGAAGTTGATGGGTCTGTGGGGCCTGTGCCTTCTCTCCACCTTTCAGTGGGCTCCATCTGTGAACATCTGTCAACAGCTGCTTTACCTCTGCATGCCACTCAGGCAGGCCCCTCCCCCCAGCACACGCTGGACTCCTGCCTCAGGACCTTTGCACTTGCCCGTTCCCTCCTTGCTCTGCCTGGTCAACCTCTCCCAGAGATCCCTGTGACATGAGGGTCCTGCCCTCCCCCTGCAGGCTGCCTGGCAGGGAGCCCTCCTGCCACCCGCCCCAGTGCTGACCACCACTGACAGCCTCCCAGCACCTGCCTTCGTCGCCACCGTCTGCTTCGGCCTCACCCCGCCCACACCCCAGCAGTCTCCGAGAGGGAAGAGACTCGGGTCTGTTTCCTCAGCAGCAGGCTGCATAGTGAGTGCTGTGAATATCCATATTTGCATAGCAGAGATGACAACTGTGCGTTCTGCTTTTTCACTGAGCCTTCTATTATTTTTCCTGTTTCCACATAAGCATCGACTGCTTTTCAAATCAGAAAAAAAAATAAAAGAAACCCATAAACATGCATTTAAAAATCTCAAGCAGAGCCGCCTCATGCTTTGCAGTAGTAGTTCTTTTTTCATCTTTTGGTTTTTTTGTTTGTTTGTTTTTTGACATTCAGAACACGGGGCCTGCAGTCATAGTTCTCAACCACATTAAAGTCCACAGGGCCCTTGGAGAGTGTGATAGCAACTAGGGATGGTCTGCCCAGATGAAAATGTGTTCGTGCCCACACACACATTTCTTACACAGCTTAAAGGAGGTCCCAGACCCCTCATGCCCAGAGATTAAGAACCTTAGGTTTAGATCAGTGACCCCTTCTCACCTCACCTCACCCTTCCTGCACAAAGGCACTTGGTGGTTGTCGTGGATTCTGATAAAACAGTGTTTCTGTCTCTGTGTTGGACCCATCCTCCGTGGTTCATGCCACAGCCAGTTTCTCACTAAGGGGAAGTTCCCACCTCCTTCTGCGGAATGCGGTGGCCACGGTCCGCTGTGTGTGCCCAGCCCTGGGGAGGGGCGAGGGGTGGTTAGAGGCAGCACAGAGAGCAGGATCTGCAGGAAGAGCCTGGAGAACCTTCCAGGCCAGCCTGTGAGGCCTGGCTGTTCCCACAGCCCAGGTGTTCATGAAAGTCCTGGTGGTTCTCCATTTTCAGGCTTCTTGAGGTCATATGTGTCCTTAAAATACCAGTCTCCATTGCATGAGTCGAGGTGACCTGAGGGAGACTTGGTTCTTCTCGACAAAAAGAGTCAGAATCTGTTCCCAGGAGAATCGAGGCTGCGGGAATGGGAGCTTCGTCTTGGCAAAAGAGAGGGCCCAGGTGGCAGAGCAGGCCTGCCCAGCTCCCCGCGTTCCTCTCCCAGCTGAGCACCGGGCTGGCTGGGCTCTCAGCAGCTTTCAAATTCTGTGTTTAATAAGAAGTTTATTCCAGGTGGGTTCTTGAGATTCCCAGATGAAAGAACTAAGAAAAACAAAATGAAACAAAACAGTGATTTGTCTGCTTGCCTTTCCCCAGGCTGACACCACTGGGAGTAGCTTCCCTCTTCCTGAAGTCTGACGAGTTCAGCTTCCATCTTGACTTCACATCCTTCGGCCCCCAGCCCGTCCGTCACCCTGTCCTCAGCCGGCCAGTTGCACCCCCGCCCTGGTAGGTGAGCCTGCGCCCGGCCCAGCACCGCCCAGCGCCATCAGCAACGCTGGTGCACACAGATCTAGTTTTTCTTAGTCACAGCCCCAGCGGCATCCACAGACCTTCCCAGAAATCACTGGACACTCTCTCGCCCTGGCTCCAGTCTCTCCCTGCACGTCTAGGCACCTTCTGTTTACAGGGGAGAAGCTGGGACCCTTTTGATGGCTTTTACCCATTTGAAGGCGTTCGGCCCTTTCAGCTGGGAAGAGTGCGGTGTACTCAGAGCTGGAGGAGCAGCGTCACTGCCATGCCACATGCCTTCTTGATGGGACAGCCCACGGCTGGCCAGAAACCTCCTTTGCCCCTTGCCACATGGGCCAGTGGCTCTGGGCACAGGGCTGAGGAGGAGAGGGTGCAGGGGCTAGAAGGCAGGAATCCTGACTCTTCCTCCTAGTGGCTGCGTGGTCAGAGGAGATGGCTGGACTTCTCTGTTCCTTGGTTTCTGTCATCAATAAAATGAGGCAATGAAGGCTGCCTCCCAGAGTGAGCTGTGGGACTCGGGTGCAGTGAGGTGTGACACAGCACCTGTGAGCAGATGCGGCAGGGACCATGCTGTGTGCTCACAGCTGTTTCGTGTTCTTCTTCCTTGGTCAGATTAGACTTCCAGCTCCCCCGCTTCTAGGCGGGGTTGTGGGCCGGCTGCGGACAGTGGCACGAGGGCCGAACCCAGAGAGTAAACCGCGCCCTCGCACGCCCCGTCTTTCCTGCGTCCCGGCTGCAACCTGCCAGGTCATGTGATGGGGCTGGTGGCTCCCCAGGACGGGGGGAGCCGGATCTTTGAAGCACTGTGTGTGACACAGCCCTCCCCAACCCCCACCCATGTTAGTAAGTGACTTAATGAACAATATGCTTTTATTGTGGAAGCCAGTGAGATTTCAGGATTTCTGTGTTTTTGTGGCCCAGCCTTGCCTACCCTGATCGAGGTGCAAACATACGGCCTACAAGCCAGATGTGTTTTGTTCTGGCTAGAACAATGATTGAAAGTTGGAATTTAAGTGCCCCGCAGAGCATGCTCACTTCAGTTTGCCACAGTCCCCACCACTCCTTGTTGCTTTCTACCAACCATGTCACACATTTTCCTACCTGGGGCCATTACATATTCGAGTTCACAAGCCTGACAAGCTTTGGGTCAAAATCACGTTTTCATAAATGCTTCAAATCCATGTTGTCTTACCCTGTGACTGGTTCAGGCAGATGGCAGGGACTCACACAAGCTGAGGGGACAGCACAGTCTGTCAAGGTCGGGATGCAGACAGCTCAGGTTTCAAAGATGCAGTGTGGCATGGTGAGGAGTGGCCTGGCTTGTGAGTCACATGCCTTGCTCTGGCTTTGGCTCTGTCACTCAGGAGCAGTGTGACTTCCAGCAAGTCACATCTCAGGGCCTCACTTCCCTCATTTTCAAAAGGAGGGATTTTAAATATACACTCTCTGAGTCCTCGTTAACCCTAGGATTCTGTGTTAGTCGGCTCGGGCTGCCACAGCAACACGTCACAGACCGGGGGCTTTACCAACAGACATGCACTTTCTCGCAGTTCTGGAGGCTGGAAGTCCAAGGTCAAGGTGCCTCATGACTTCATTTAACTTTCCTCACCTCCTCACAGTCCTATCTCCAAAAACAGTCACAGCGCGTGTTTGGGCTTCAACATGTGCATTTGGGGTGGGGGCACCATTTGGTCAGGAACAGATTCTGGTATTTCCAGACTGTTCAAAGGAAGAAACTGATGATATTATTTTGTTTTCCAGCACAGAAGGGAAGCCAGTCTGACAGAGTGGGGCAGGCTGGAGGGCGTTGCCCTGACCTACCGAGGGACCTGAAGAGGTGCACTTTAATTAAAAGTGGCTGTCCTCTTTCAGAAAACTTTTTACCCAAAATGTCATCCTGAGATTGGCCTTGGAGACTCCCATGAGACGGAGCAAAGCAGCCCTGCTGTGCCAGCCACGTGGCCCAGGGCCCACAGTGGGACCCCCAAGGTTTTCTCTTCAGTCTGGGCCAGACACCCCCGCTGCAAACTGTGGGCTTTCCCGGGGTCTGGGATGAGGGGCAATAATCCCAACCCACTAACAAAAGCAATGAGAAGTAATTAGCTGATGCTGACCTGGGACTCTGAAATCACAGAGCGTGCGAGGAATGGTTCTGAAATCTAGACGCATCTGCTTCGCAACGTGCAGGCACAGCCCTGGGGCATGCTGCCCTTCGTGGTGTCCTTGGACCTGAAAATCAATTATTCGGTCTTCTCAAATGCACAGACTCCCCCTAAATGCCCTCACAAGGCTGTGGGGAGTATTTGTATAATACTGGCTATTTAGAGTACCTTGGGGACTCAAAAGAAACCTACAGTCCCCCTGCAAGATGCAGACCCTTTGCAAGTCCATGGAACTCAGGGCGAGGCTGGAGGCACGGACACCCGTCCTTGCTCAGTCTGGGCACAATCACGTGACTTCAGACCTCTGCATCCTCCCCTGAACACTGGGAACAGGCATGGAGGGGACTTTGACTGCACAAAAACACAGGTGCTTTTAGCAACTGCTTACATTCTTAGAAAAAAGTCTGGAAAGGCTGAGCTGGGCTGTCTCAGCAGGCCCGGGAAGGAAGGGCCATTGGGTGGGGGTCTGGAGTGTGCAGGCTGAGGGAGTCCTCGGGAGCAGAGTGCGCCCAGGCATCCCAGGGTTGCGTCAAGGTGACACAGCAGCCTTTCCGCACACCCCTCCATCCGGCTGGCTCAAGGACACTGCTGGGGCAGCCATGAGGGAAACGGGGCCACGGCAGGGCAAGGCTGCCTGCTCTGCACCCCAGAAACACAGGGAGCCCTGACTGCGGGGAGGGCTCCCTCAGTGCGTTAGGACTTTCACTCACAGCCAGTGAAGCAGGAGAGATGCCGCAGGCAGCCAGGACAGGGCATCCACCCTCGGGCACCAGAGGGTGGACCTGGTGTGGAGCTGGCAGGCCAGCGTTCTGCAGACGCCGCTGAGCCGAAAAGGACGCCAGAGTCTGCGTGTCTCTGCTCACAGGCCCCTGTCTCTGTGCTGTGACAGCCCACATCATGCGTAGATGCTGCTGATTCATGAACAGACTGGCACCACGCTGCACAGCATGGGTGACACATGGGCACAAGTGGGAGGCTGAGTCTAGTGTGTCCATGACAGACTGGAAACAGCCCAGTGAATTCTCTTCTGGAGCAAGGCAAGCAGTAAACAAATACAGACAGGAATGGATGGAGATGGAATTTCCATGACCCAAACACCCACACCCACGCCAACAGCAAGTTAGATTTATAGCAGAACTTCAGGAAAGATGACTTCCCCTGCTAACAAGATGCTTAGGTCTCCCCTAAATCAAGGACACCCACTCAGCACCCTCCAGCTGCCCTGAGATCTCTCTTCTTCCTTTCACCTGCCCTTTCCCTGCCTCCACTTCCTCAATGCCCACTGCCTGTTCAGCCCTGCAGTCAAGATCATACCCCGTCGCTTCACTGGAAGTCTTTGGACAATCACCGGGGACCTTTTCTTTGCCAGATGCAAATTGTAAAAATTTCTCATCGATACATAATCCTCGTATGTATTTATGGGGCACACGTGGTACTTAGACACACGCATAAAATGGGTAACGACGAAGTCGGGGTATTCAGGGCGTCCATCACCTCGAACATCTATCACTTCTTTGTGTTGGGAACATTTCAAATCTTCTAGCTATTTTGGAATAACTTCCCTGCTTATGTCTGTCCTCTGCCCTCTTTGCAAGCTCTTATTTTCAATACAACGTAGGTTCTTTACAACATCTTACCCTTACTTTCTTTTTCCTTTTCCCCTTTCCTAACTGCTGTGTCCTTGGAGAGTCCATCCATGACAGTGGCTTCTCCTCTCACAGATGGGAACCTCTGGGTGGACCTCTGGGGCCTTGGTACCCTTCCCAAGTTAGAGCTCTGCATTTTGACCATTGGAACATGTCCTGCGGGTCCCCCAGGCACTGTGGGGCATGTCTCTTTCAGGCATCCAACTCGAATGCTGGGCCCTCTCTCTGCAGTCTCTCTTTCCCTACATCTTCTGAAAGAACCATTTACCAAGCTCTCCTCGCTCAATTGCCATTGTGATTCCACCTTCAAAATTATTTATCAAGAATCTCACTTTTAAGATCCATGTTGGGGTTAACCAATAGGAATATGAGCAAACTCTATGTTGCCCAAACTGGACGACAGGCAGGACTGTGGGTCCCTGAGAGAGGCAGGGCCAGAGTAGCCCCAGCTTTCTATGGGGGGGCGCGCTCTGGCGCAGCTCTGCTGGGTTAAACGGTGGGAATGTGAGGAGCCTGGGCCAGCTCTTGATTGGGCGGTAGAGTAAAAAGACAGGGAGCTGTGGAGAGGAGAGCTCCACCAGTCTGCTCGGGGCTCCTTGAGCGTGGGGTTGAATAGCAGTTGGGGCGAGCCCGAGGGCACCCCGCGAACGGCGCGGAGAAAGGGGGCTCACACCGGGCTCGCACAGTCAGCTCTAACCCGGAAGCGGGAAAGACTTGCGAAACGTCCAGAGGAAACTTTGAAATGTTGAGTCTTTTCCGATGCTGCTTCTGCATCTGTTGAGAGGATCACACACACGGTCTTTTATACAATGCGGTGCTGATACATTGGTAAGGATTTGTGTATCAGAAGAGCATCCAGCCATGTGATATGAAGAACAGAGACATTTATTGAAGAAGATACAAGAAATGCTGTACCTAGGACAGTGACGCCTCAGTCACCTTCAAAGTAGGCACCTTGGGCCTCACACAGTTCGCCCAGCATTGAACCTGGCACCACGTTCAGCATGCTCAGGTGTCCTGCTTGTTGCAGGCCTTCTAGAACGTGGGTCACGTTCAACAGCTTCTCGACCATCGTTGAAGCATTTGTGCTGCTCTCTCTGCATCGTCCCCGAGAGCCCCTGAGTCATCCCAACAGTTTCCGTGGGAGATGGTCAAGCTTAACGCAAAATCTGGTGCATACTCATTGCTCTACCCGTGCAGTCATTTGGAATGTGATGTCCACGCAGTGCACATGCTCGCTCAGTGGTGTCTGGCGCCCTGCTGACGAGTACAGTGAGGTTGTCATCGCTCATGATGCACATTCCAGTCCGCTGTCCTCGGCCACCAGTGACATCGATGTCGCACAAACCATTCTCATTATATGAATGATGGCTGGACGCTTTCTGGACAGACCTCGTATGCTCTCGAGGAGAAATGGCCTAGAGTATTCTGTTCTTATAATGTCCCTGTCAAGTTTTGATATCAGGGCAATTCTGAGCTGGCAATGTTGTCTTTGTTTCAAGAAAGAATTTGTGTAGGCTTGATGTTACTTCTTCCTTAAATGTTTGATAAAAGCCAATGCTGAAGCCATATGGGTCTGGAGTTTTCCTTATGGACATTTAATTTTAAATCAAATTTCTCTAATAAATACAAGGTTATTAAGAACTTCTACTGCTTTTGTCAATTTTGTTAATATATGTCTTTCAAGGAATTTATTTTATCTGAACTGAATTTATTGGCCTGAAGTTGTTCATAGTATTCTCTTACTATCCTTTTATCATCCATAGGAGAAGCTATGATGTTCCCTCTTTCATTCTTAATGTACGTAACGTGTCTTCTCTTTTCCTCCTGATCAGTCTAACTAGAAGTTTATCGATTTTAAGTCATTTCAAAGAACGAACATTTGTTTTCACTGATTGTTTTCATTGTCTTTTCTATTTTATCAATTTCTTATTACTTTCTTCTACTTTGGGTATAATTTGAGCCCATTTTTAGCTTCTTAAGCTTTTATCATTGATTTAGACCTTTTTCCTTGTCAAATATAAGCATCTAAAGCTGTAAATTTCCCTGTAAGCTTTAGCTGCTTCCCACAAATTTTGATACGTTGTGTTTTTATTGTCATTTTGTTAAACATAATTTCATAGTGGGGAAATCTAGCAGAGATCATTAATCAAATGACCAACATGAATTTCACAGTCATGGATAAATAGAAATCCTGTACTACCTGATATGAGAGGAACACAGCATCGCTTCTGTGACATTCTTGCCAGAGATGTATAATCTTCATCCAAACATGAAGAAATGCCAGACAAATCCACATTAAGGGTTATTGCATAAAATAAATAGACTGCAATCTTAAAATATTATAATCAAAGAAACTTTTCCAGAATAAAGGAGAGTAAAGAGATACGACAACCAAATGGACCATGTAATTCTGAGCTTGTATTCTTTTACTATTGAGACATCACCGAAATTTGAATGGAAGCTGAGGATTAGATGGCAGTGATGTATCAATATTAATAGTGACTGATTCCCATGGTTGTATTATAGGAAATACATACGAGAGTGTTCAGAGTATGGGGCATCATTGTGGCAACCTGATGTGTAATGACTCAGAATTAAAATGTTCTTTGGATTATACTTGCAATTTTTCTGTATTTTTTCTGAGTTCTTTAAAAAAAAAAAATCTCCCAACCCCCACAAAGGAAAAATTTTTGCTGAGAAAAAGAAGCTAGATGCAAAAGAATAGCTACTATATCATTCCATTTATATTAAATTCTAGAAAGATCAACAAATACTGGTTGAATTGAACCTAAATAAATTGATGTATTTTTATTCTTGAAGGGTTTCTTGCTATGGATGAACTTTTTCAAGACTTAAAAAAGGGACAAGCTTCCTGGTTAAAGTCATGTCAAAGGTGGGCAATTACATCATATTTTGCTTTCAAACTGATAAAAATATGGATTCATATCTAAAAGAAGCTATGTTTCTACAATATGGGAGGGACGACCTCAGAGTTTTCTTCTATCTAGAAATCTCTCAGGTCTTTTCCATTGCAATGAGTTATATATCTAAAAATGATAAGTGCAATGACAAATTAATATTAGCTACTTTTTGACATGAACCAAAAATAAAAATAAGCCTCATGCTCTGTGAAAATGACCAAGAAGTTAATCAGAATCTTACAACGACTTGAAAACATTTTGAGGAAATACAAAAGTACAAAATTAGAAATGTCTGACTTAATTATTAAATAACTAAGCTGAAACAACTAATTTATAGCTTGAACAGTCGGGTCTAGTTTAAAGTTACTGGTGATAGTGTCTGTAACCGGCGGTTGCGTGGGCTCGAGGGCACACATGATTGCCCGACACAGAGTCGCACTCTCTTCCCCTCAGTCTCACTCCGTCATCTGCCCAGGAGGCAGCTTCTGTGGGAGAATCCCGTGTGGCCGTCTGGGGCTATTTGCACCCGTCGTGGCCCCACTGCACTGGCAGCCCGGCCTGGCGGACGGGCAGAGACTCGAGAGCCGGGCAGGCCACGCCTCTGAAGCTCCTGCTTGGTCACAGCCTTTTCAGCAGCGTCCTGCTCTTCCTTTTCCATCTTTTCGGGGTCTCTGTAGAAGTAGAGACCAGATGTGACTTCCCACAGGGATAGAGGTAGTGACAGCCAATACATACCACCCCTGGGAAGGGAAAGGCTGGGGGTGGTCGTGCTGTTGGCGACTGCAGCGCAGCCACTGCTGGAGGAGTGACTCTTGACCCGCTGGGACTAGAACTGTGATGTGACAAGATGTCATCGAAGTAGAACAACGACAACAACAATACTACCAGCAGGCACTTACATGGCACTTCCTATAAGCCAGGCAGTGTTCTGCCACCTTTATATATGTGAACACACTGTACGTTATTTTTTGTTTAATATCACAAACACATTATATGCAAAAGACTATCAACTCCTAAGCATTTCTGGTGAGATGCCATTTCCCATTAAGTCTCTTAACAGATGACAAAAAAAAAAAAAAAACCCACACAAAAAAAGCAAGCCTTATGTTACGAGAGGCTACCAGGGACCGCTCAGCAAACCTTTTTAAAAAGCTACTTACGCCATGTAATTGAGCTCATAGAATTTTCTTTTAAGTATCAGATAGATTATGTGACCAAAATCCAAAGTGATTCTTAAGAACAAACAACACATAGCTAAACTGGAAAATTATTATTGGACCTCACACAATTACAAAGTTTTCCCTCACACAGAAGCAAAATCTTCTTCCCAAGAACATCCTTCTTTATTCTTTATGAGATCTCTTAGTGCAGCTCAAAACATGCTTGGTCCTCTGAGAAATCTCTGAGTAAACACAGCAGCCATTTGTCTTAGGTAGTAGCTTTCTTCCTTGCTAAACCTAATCAATTCTTTTAGCTCTTCTTTATGTGAGATGTATATAATGCATATGTGCATATAAAAGATACATTTACAAAAATGTGTGCACCGTGTGGTTTTGCAGTGGATACTCTTTGCATGGCTACAGGAGTACACGATACGTTGATAAATCATGCACACGAAGTCCTTTTGGGATGGACCCTGGTCAGTGCAATGGGAACACACTATGTAGCTGACCAATACAATACAAGTAGCTTGAACAATACAAGTTTGAACTGTGTGGCTCCACTTCTACACAGATTCTTCTCGATAAAAGTTACCCTGACTGAACCTGCCTCTCCTGCCTCTTCTTCCACCTCCACCTCTTCCACAGTAAATATATTTTCTCTTCCTTATGATTTTCTTAGCAACATTTTTTTTTTTTTAGAAATGGGTTCTTGCTCTGTTGCCCAGGCCAGAGTGCAGTGGCACAATCATAGCTCACTGTAACCTCTGAACTCCTGCGCTCAAGCGATCCTCCTGCCTCAGTCTCCTGAGTAGCTGGGACCATAGGTGCACAATGCTACACCAGGCTCTAATTTTCTTAATAATATTTTCTTTTCTCTAGCTTACTTTATTGTAAGAATACAGTATACAATGCATATAGCATACAAAATATGTGTTAATTGACTGTTTATGTCATTGGTAAGGCTTCCAGGCAACAGTAGGCTATTAGTAGTTAAATTCTGGGAGAGTCAAAAGTTATACGTGGACATTCAACTGCGTGGGGTCAGTACCCCCAACCCCCATGTTGTTCAAGGGTCCATTGTACTGACACTGCCAGCCTCTCTTTTCCTTGGTGCGCAGTCAGCATGCATGTCAATTGCAGTTTTAGTTTCTTTCTTTCTTCCTCTCTCTTTTTTTTTTTTTTTGGAGACACAGTCTCACTCTGTCACCCTGGGTAAAGTGCAGTGGCATCATCACAGCTCACTGCAACCTCAAACTCTTGGGCTCAAGCCATCCTCCTCTCTGAGCCTCCCAAGTAGCTGGGGACTACAGGCACATGCCACCATGCCTGGCTAATTTTTTCTATTTTGGGTAAAGATGCGGTCTCGAACTCCTGACCTCAAGTGATCCTCCCATCTGGACCTCCCAGAGTGCTAGGATTACAGGTATGAGCTACCACTCCTGGCCTGTAGTTTTACTTTCTCCTAAGCGTATTTCATTGCTTCAGTGTTTTTGTCTTTGGATCAAATTTATTTATTCTTTTGGTCAGAATTTATGGACAATCTGCAAAGCAGTAGCCATAGGAGGGATTGCCATGCTCGCATTAGTCAGGGTCCCAGCTGGAAAGAGATGATGCACTCAAAGGTGTTGCTGAAAAGACTTAAGTTGACAGACTATCTAGAAAAGCCAGAACAGGATTAAGGAGACCAACAAGCCATAGCAAACCCTGGGGATCAACGACAAGCAGAGGCCCTTATCACCCCTAAGCCTGTTGGGGACCAGGAGACGGGGACACTTATGGGAACTCAGGGCTCTGGCTGTGGAGAGGGGCTGTCGACAGAACCTGAGGCTCTAGAGGGGGAGTGAATGTCCTGAGAGAGTGCACAGGCAGGAAAGCCCAGCCTCTCTCCACCCTGCTACGGACCAAACCCAGTGAAAAACAGAGATCCCAGAAGATGACAGGGGAAGAGGTTGGTCTTCTGGGTCACATAACAGGGTTGGTGGGCTCTGGAGGGACAAAGGAAAAATCCAGCCCTACACAAAAGGCAGGAAGAGAATGACAGGTGCCCAGAAGGCGGGGACTACGCTCACGGCATTCCATGACCACGTCCAGTGTCTCGTGCAGGGCTTGACTCACACATGCTCAACAAGGGTCTCAATGAACCCATGAATAGATTAGAAGTCAGGTGCTCCTGAAATACAAGACATCGTAACTAATAGGAGAGTACTCATGAATTCTGGCTTTTTTAGACAACCAACATGCCACATATTACTATTATTCAAAACGTCCCCTTCTAAAACAATGTCTTTCTTTTATTAATCAACAAATATTAAAGGAGAATCAGATAAGTCTGTTTTTTTGACTTGTCCCTAATCTGTGCATGGAGGAATTGTCTTCAGAAGGGAAATTCTGATGTCATTAAGCACGTAAAATTTTTATAAGTAAATAAAAGCGCAAAGCCGTCCTAAAGAGAGAACCAAGACTGCAAGGTGCGGTGGCAGGATGCGGACTACGGTTCAAACCCTCACTCCACGGCTGGTGTTTCCGGGGTGGGTCACCCGCACTCTGAGTGCCTCAGTTTCTTCACCCATTCAGTAGAGAATTGACTGGCTTAAAAAATATACAAAATAAAATAAAAATAGGAGTAAACAATAGTACCTACCTCTTAGACACTCCTTTCTGGCAACTGTCCTACCTTCATCAAATGCCATCATATTGCACAGTGAGTGTTCCCATCAGTCAATAACTTCTATTGCTTCTGAAAACTCAAAATCTCTTCCTTTAATCTGCCATTTTTTGTTCTCTCCAGCTGACCCCATCACTTGGTTACTGGACTCTGCCTTACTGTCTAGCTCAGACATTAATAAATGGGTACCTTAGCTCTGCTCTGCAGCTCTGGAGACCCTGCTTGGAGTAGGGCTGCCAGAGAAGATACAGAGTTTTCAAATGTAAGTAAATACAGATGATGTATAGATAAAATGCAAAGTAAAAAATTTGAATTTCAAACAGACAACCATTTTTTTTAGTATAAGTATGTCACAAATATTGCACGACAACCCCAGTTTGGAAGCCACCTTTCAAATCAACCTTGAGTTCCAAGGTGCTGAGAAGTGCTGCTCAGCTCGTCCATTGTTGCATTGTCCCTCTTTCCCTTGGAGGAGACAGCTGCCAGGCAGCCACGCGAGCCCAGGCCATGCTCTTCCCAGGCAGCCCCAGCCAGTCCAGCAACCCAGCTCTTCTGGGAAGGATGTTTAAACAAATACCTTCCACTGGGAAGAAAGAGATCATGGTGTCTATGGGTTCTCAGTATTGGGTGTGTACGAAAAGCTGTATGAAATCATGTGAAGAGATTAAAATTTTAATGATCACCCTTTGCACTCTAAGTATCTATCAAAATTCCACCTTGAACTTCCTGAGAAACTGCTTTCTCCATCTCTTGTCAATAAACTGAAATGGGTTCTGTTTGCTTTGTAAATGTATGAAAAAAGGCTGGCCTTTCATTCCTGGTTTGATAAGGACTGCTGAGAATCTGAAAGTCCTTGGCCAGGTTAATGAAATGAAATTCTGAGGACACTACTCGGAATCTTATAAAATTCAAAGTGAACTATAAATATTTATCACTTTTTGAAACCCAAGTGTGAGCCCAACTAACCCGGAGGTAGAATTGGGCCTGTCCACCTGGATGGGGAATGGAGGCAGAGGCTGCAATGTGCCCCACGAGTCCGGTGGGGCAGATCATGGAGGTAGAATTGGGCCTGTCCACCTGGACAGGGAATGGAGGCAGAGGCTGCAATGTGCCCCATGAGTCCGGTGGGGCAGATCCTGGCTGACGTACGGAAACTCACTGTTTTCATCTTCATTATCGATAGAAATACACCCCAACTGACTGCGTAAGATAATTGAACTGATCAGCAAATTCATATTAAATAAGGCATCTGGAGAAGATATTTTCTGACACTCAAAGTTGTTTTTAAAGTTTTGGGCTCTAACCCTTGTCATCTTATTTATTACTGTTAACTCTGCAGACAACAATTTTACCAGTTTTATTTCAAAATGTAGTCCATCTTTTTTCTTTTAGAGCAATCGCTCTCACTCCCTCTCAATCATATACTTTTCCTCTGTGCTTACTTTCTGAATGTTAATATGAGTTGGACTGTTCAGGTCAACATTCTGGAGGCAGCAGCTATGAACTGTCCTTCTACAGCCAGACGTTGTCCTGACCTCCGTCACATATTCACATGATGAGTCCAAAAGCCTGTCTCCCCCTTCTCCTCCTACCTGCTCCCCCCACACTGTGACCAGGGCAAAATCCTTACATTCTCTAGGTAAGCTGAATGTGTGCCCTCTATTTTTGTAAGAACATAAGACAAGTGTCTACATGGACAATTGTTTCATTGCATACCTTCAAATCCCCTGGCTCTGCTATTTCTAGCCTTCGGTTAAACTTGGAAAAAGTAACTTAACCTCTTACATTTTCTCACTTTTCAACTGTAGAAAATAAAAATTATCTCTGAAGTTGTCTTGAGTCTAAAGAGAATCATTTTAAACACTGCCGAGCACATGCTAGAGGCGGGTTACAGTCATGGTCTTCACTACCGAGCTGTGAGCACGTGGAGCTCTCAGGCCTAAGACTTACTCAGTCAGGGGCGCCCTGTCTCCCTCTGGGGAGGAGGGTGCGGTGCAGCGGGATGAGCTCAGGGAGCGGACAGCTGCCGGGCAGCCATGCGAGCCCAGGCCACGCTCTTCCCTGGCAGCCCCAGCCAGTCACCGAGCAGGGCAGGGTACTCAGGCCTGGCTACTCCTGCCCACCATAGGGCTTCCTTGAAGGGCAGCTGGGCTCTGGAGCTTCCCCTTGGATTGATAAAGAGTGTCCCAAAGGTGTCACCACCTGCGGTCACCCTATCCAGACTACTGTCTCCCCTTTATCTTCCCCACACATCACTCCCACCATAAACCTTCCATTCTCTTTACCCCATCTCGCTGTGTACTTCCTGGAGAACTGACACAGCGAGGACAGGTCCCCCATACACACCACGCTCAAATACAAGTTCACACGGTGATGGCGCCTGGGACACCTGGAAGGGAATACAGATGGTAGGATTGGATTGGATTATAGTTGACCCATAAACAACACAGGTCTGAACTGCAAAGAACCACTCACATGCAGATTTTCTTCCACCTCTGCCACGCTGAGACAGCAAGATTCATCCTCCTCTTCCTCCTCCTCAGTCTGCTCAGTGTGAAGCCATGAGGATGCAGACCTTAGGATGATCCACTCCCACTGAATGAATACTAAACATATTTTCTCCTCCTTATGATTTTATTAATAATATTTTCTTTTCTCTAGCTTACTTAATTGTAAGAATACAGTATATCATACATATAACATACAAAATAGTTAATCACCTATGTTATCAGTAAGGCTTCTAGTTAGCAGTAGGCTATCAGTTGTGTGGGGGGTGTCAAAAGTTACACATGAATTTCTGACTGTGTGGGGGGGGGTGTTGGTGCCCCAACCCTAGCATTGTTCAAGGGTCCACTGTACTGTTAACAAGCAAAGGAAAGACCTATATGTCTGTGGGGAGAGAGAGAGAGAGAGAGGGAAGGAGACAGAGAGAAAGAGAGAGAGAGACCCCAGAAGGAAGCAATGTGGAGAAAAGGAGGTACCCCCTGCTCCAGAATTCACCCCTTGAGCTCCTTACCAAAGAGCTCAGAGAGTCTCGGCCAAAGCAGTAGAACTGCACCTGTTGACTATATCCCATGCCTGGCTAGAACTCTAAAACTATGTTGAGCTGAACTCGTGATCCCATACCTTAGCCAGCCCTGGGCCTCTGAATTCCCAGTATCTGGTGGGTTTTCAGAAGTCTGGTAACCATAGCAACTATTAGCAGGAGAGATTTTCTTATCTAGAACTCCTGCCTGCTTCCTTACTTTGTCTTATTCTCATAGTTGTCCTTTAAGGAAGGATTTTTTTTTTCATTGAGGAAACTATAGCCTAGAGAAGTTGAGTAACCTGTCCTAGTTCTACGGCAATTAAGTAGCAGAGCCATGAGTTTGAGATTTTTCTGTCTGACCTCTGACCATTCTTACACTGTGTCCCTTTGGGGAGACTGTACTAGCAAAGGTATTTAGACTCTAACTAAATCTCTGATGCACAAAACAGTAGGAACAAGGTTTATCCTTTACAGTTAAACCCAAACCAGTCTGAAAGTGAGCAATTTCAATGCAAAACTGTTTCATAGTTTTAATCTTGTTGACAAAGTCACAGGCTGTAGGTGGCCTATCATTCGGTGACTCTGCACCTCTCCTCCCTTTGTCAGCTCTGCCCATCGTTGGCTGCGTCCTGCACGCCCCGTCTATGGATCACACGGGCACAGAGTCTTCTGCTCTTGTAAACTTTTGGAGTCACGATCTCCCAGCTCCCATATCCCTCTCGAAAGCATCTGCAGATACAAGTCTAGCCAGAATCATCTCATGATTAACAGGCCAGTGGAGACTCTCTTTGCTGTTGCTCATGTAGCCTGTTCAGCAGATTGTGCTAAAGGGTCATGACCCACCTCCTGCTAGCTGCCCACTCTGCTGCCAACCCCCAATCATAACAAAATGTTCTGCTTCTGATGGTCCATTTCTCCATGACCACAGGATGCTCGGACTGAGCTGCGCCGCAGTTGCATAATTAGTTCAGCCCTTGGAAACTGTGCTTCCTGAATGTTTTGCCAGCTCTATATGGAACTGAAGCTGTGTTTTATTCTCAGCACAACCACAGCCTAATAGGTTACAAACCTTTAGGGTTTGCAAACGTATGCTCCCTCCATCCCAGTAAATGCATTCTCCTCTGCTCAGGGCCTCTGTGAAGCAGTGTCCAGTGAAAGCTTAGCCTCGTGAGATGGAGCCTCACAAAATCCACCTGCCTAAAGTTCATCCTGTCTATGCAGAAACTAGCCTGGACTTCAATTTTCTTATACTACTGGAAATAAGGAAATGGGGTCTGATAAAATGTCCTATGATTATCAATTGTTTGTACAATAGGATTGACACCACGGATAGACAGGCCATGGGGGATCTTTGTCCTGTGAGCCCTGGGGGCATTGGAGATGGGGAGGAGGGCTGGCAGGAGTTGCTTGTGACAAAGTCATTTCACGGAACATGGAATGGAAGTCATTTCTCCTCCAGGGATCCTGGCAAACTGTGGAGTGAAGAGAAGAGACCAGAAACCTGTGTAAAGGTCTTCCAGGAACAACCTCCAAGATCTAAGTGCAGAAGCTGGAGCTTCCCTTTGGCCTGATGGCATCTCCCGTGGCCACGGCCCACCTGCGCTAGGGCTCAGCGGGGTCCAGCTGTCTAGGGCCTCACCAACCCTGATTCTTCCCTGCTCCCCAAGACCTTGCACCAGACTTCAAGCCCAGGACATAGCTTTTTTGCTATAAAATAAGGTTCTTAATTTCCAAAGAAAGCATTTGAGGAACAGAAGAGCAGGTTTCTCCCCTATATAAGCAGAATAACTTTAAAATGGCACAAAAAGGAAGAATTTGAGAGAGAACATGGCAGACAGTCAGCAGGTTTTGCCTCTGGAATAAATACAAGTGCCCTCATCTGTTTACGCGAGTACCTGGGACTGGCCAGTGGTGGGTGGGGCTGGCTACATCCTTCCGGAGGGTCTTCCCGTACAGGAGAGTCTGGAAGACTAAAATCTGCATTGCCTGGAGTCCCCTGCAGCTAGCATTCTCTAAGTTCCTGGGATTTGAGAGGCAGTTGAAGCGGAAGCAGCTTTAAGACCGTGTGTTCCAGTGTTAATTCTCCCACTTTGAGGAGCTGAGGGGTAGTTTGGGAGGTGGCAGCAAACTCCTGATTTGGGGATTAAAGTTCTGGCTCCAATGGCTGCCTAAAAATGAGTCCATTCTGTGAAGTGCTGAGAGTCATTCCTGAAACCCTGGGCTGGTACTCACCCCTCCAAACCTCCTAACGATTGTGTGAGCGTGTAATTCCCTGTATTAAGTCCCTTTCCGAGTAACAGACATAAAGTGGCTTCTGTTCCCTACTGACACAAATCCTTAGTCAGAGACCCATCTGGTCCAAGCTTCATCTTTCCTTACTTATTCTATTCTCACTTCTCAAATTGCTTTTGAGGTTCTCTTCTTATCCAGCTTCACATTTTATTTACCCCTCTTTACCGTATAACTGGGCAGCAGTAGGAATCTACTGGAAAAGGCATACATTTGAGAGTTCAGTAGATCTTGTTTTAGAATCTCACTCTCCCACTGATAATCCGCATCACTGTGGGTAAAGTTTTTAGTCTCCAGCCTCTGTTTTCTGGCCTCTAAAACATGCCCAGGAGCACCTTTCCTATCAGCTGGGGTGCAGTTCAGGAGAGAAGTGCTGGAGGCCCCTAGCAGGACAGAGGGTAGGTAGGACTAAACCAGTCCTTCCCACAGGGAGCTCCACGCGTCATCAATTACCATTTCCAGTGTTGGAGACGGTCACTCCCCAGACCAGGATACACAGCCCAAGCCCCTCTTCAGTAGCTGGGGTGAAAGAGAAGCTCGGTGTAG
This sequence comes from Eulemur rufifrons, assembly GCF_041146395.1. NCBI lineage: Eukaryota > Metazoa > Chordata > Mammalia > Primates > Lemuridae > Eulemur > Eulemur rufifrons. The sequence goes on along the minus strand of NW_027182826.1, from coordinate 1,937,426 downwards.
GGTCCTTCCTGTCCCCATGCCCACGGGCTGGATGGCACACATCTCAGCGCCTGAGTGATGTCCCCAGAGCTTCACGGTGAAATAACATCTGCTCAGTGCCCTGCAAAGATGTGAACTCCTCACCCCTGGGGATCTGCTCTCAGGCCTTATCTGAATCTTGCTGGAGTCCACGTGTACGTTGTCCAGTTCGTTTCTTTTCCTTTTACTCTCCTTATATGTCTCTCTCTCCTTCGCTCCCTTTCTCCATTTCTGCGTTTTCCCACTCCCCACGTCTGCTCATCGTTCTCTTTCTCCTACGGGGTGTCCGGCCCCCGCTCTGTTGCAGCGTCTGTCCCACTTCCTGTCATTCCTTCTTCCCAAGTTTGAATTGTCCGCTAACTCCGTGTGTTTCTGCCTCTCTCTTCCCTGTCTCTGTCCCCCTGTGCTTTCCCTGTCCCGGTCCCTCTTCCCCTGCTCTGCCGTCCCCTGAACTCGGCCTCCCTCAGCCTGCTGAGCTCCTTGCCTGCTCTGGGTCCCCCTCTGCTCCTGTCACTCTTTAACCCCCACTCTCAGTCTGCAGCATCTCCCCGGTGCTGGACGACTTCTGCTTCTGGCCGCCGCACCCCTCTCTCTATTCCCCGCCCTTCCTCTCTGGACAGCTCCCTTTTCTCTGTTTTCTTTTCTCCTGCTTCTCACACTGGGTCTCTCCTTCACTCCATTGTTTCTCCAAGTCCACGGGCTCTGTCCCCTCCTGTGTGTCACATTCTTCTCCCTCACAGGCATTCTAGTTATCCCTCCCTTACTCTCTGTTTCTGTCCCCCACCCAGCCCCAACGCACATTCACAGGGGCGGATAAAAAAGATATTCATTGCCTGGAAGAATAGCTCAAGCACGTAAACACGACACAGCGAACACAGCCAGTGGGATATGATTTGTGCAAAAGAAACACAGAGGGTCACCAGACAGGCGCAGGTCACTTCCTCCAGCACGAGAGTCAAGGGCCTGCCCGAGGTGGCGAGTGCCCTGGGGAGAACCAGGGAGGGCAGGGGTTGGCCTGAGAGGTCACAGGAGGGGGAAGCTGAGAGAGAGGTGGGAGCTGCAGAATTCCAGGGTCAGGGAGGAGCGACACAAAACACTTGAACCCACAGACTTTACCCCTCATGGTTGTGTGGGGTGAGGGAGAGGAAGGGCGTCACTGAAGGGCTTTAAGCAGGAGAGTGACAACACAGCAGATGTCTACCCAGACCTACTGCAGACAAGCAGAGGTGGGGCGTCGGGGGTGGCTCTGACCCATCTCGGAATCATTGTAACCCAGGATAAACGTGGATCTTAAGCAGAGCAAACAGGACTCAGAAAAATCCCACGTGACACCAGGGCAGAAGGGGTTTTAACACACGGGGTGGCTGCTGACCCCTGGCTGAGACTGACGGGGGAGGGGTGCTGGGAGACCCGGAGATCACACACCTGGTGTTTGCCACTCACCTCAGCCATGAACCTCTCCAGAGCAGGGGTGACCGTAAACCTGCAATATTGTGTCCCCAAGCTTCCTGTGGTATTTGGAATATAGTAAGGCTGCAACATGAAATCAAACCATCTCCCCCAGCTCCTTTCCCTGTGGAAGACACTGCCACTCGGAGCTTGTGGACCCTGGGGACTCTGAGCCACACGCGCCTACAGGCTCACTGCTCCCTCTGCGTCTCGTCTCCAGGACTGTTGCCTGACAGGGCTTCTCCATATGCAGCTTCTCCATGTCCGGATCCCGCCCCGCAACACCCCTGGCATCTCCTCTCCACGCTGTCGTCAGCGGGCGCTTTGAAGCAAACATCGCTTAAAATCATCAACTGACTTCCATCTTAGGAAATAACCAAAAATGTGGACAGAATTGACTACAGAACAGTGTTATATCCAATATTCAAGGTCAAATTTTGTGCTTCATGTTTCTGAGATATAAACCCCCAGCTCGAGAAAATTTCTAGTACCTAGCTAACTTGTGTGAATATTGCTGGGGATGGGGACAGGGAAGGAAAGATGACCTAAGAGTTAATATGCTTTTGGCAGCAAGTAACAGACAGTTTGTCTCAAGAGGTCTTAAACTGTAAAGGATTTTGTTGGCTCACGGAGGTGGAGATGCAGAAGTTTGGGCTTTTCGATTTTCGCACTCTGTCCTCTCCTTTGGAGAGCTTTATTCTTACAGATGCAGGGAGCTGCCAACTGAGACAATAGTCACAACAAGTGGGAGAGAAAGTCTCTTATCTAACTGTGAAATGAAATTCCCCTAGTCATTCTGATTGGAATCATTTAGTGTATGTACTTGTCCCTGAACTAAGAACTGTCACCACGGAAATGCCACACACTGATTGGCTTAAACCTGGGTTCCTAAAATAATTCCTAGCAGAGGAATGGAATTATCTGACTGGCTTTGGCTGGATCTGGAGTCAATTCCCAAAACCACACTGTTCCTGCTCTACAGAGGAACGAGGAGACAGATGTTCACACACAGAGAACTGCGGAGAGGCATCTAGTCCCTCACTTGGATCAAAGTAGTGTGAAAGATTAAAAAACATTCACAAGACAAAAAGTTGAAACTGACATTTCAGTAGAAGTGAGAAGTCCAAGCCAGAAATCCTGAGGAGGTCCCTGAACTTCCCATAGGATGTAGGAAGAGGAGTTTTGAGTTGATTTTATCAAAGTCACAAAGAGCAGGACAGAGTGACCCAACTTTATCTGGGTAACACACATAGAATAAGTAACGATGCCTAACAATAACTAGGCAAGGAAGGGGGGGGACAGTGAGGAGGAAGTATAATCGCACAAATGCAAATGCTGGGGTGAAAATACTGAAATATAATAGTCTCTGCCATTGGATAAGGGAACTGTGATTGTTTTCCTCTTTTCTAGTTTTCCAGTTTTTCCAATATTCTTATAATGAGAATATATTAATTTTACGATTAGAAAGTATTAAAATAAATGGTTGTTAATGGTGGTTTCCAGATGTAACTTACCCTGAGACGTGTCATTCCCATGACCCATTCTTTATTCGCCATCCACAAAAGCCAAATGCACAGTAATAAATTTTCTGATATTTGTTATGCACTGAATTGTTAAGCTCTTGGGAGGCCTGGCAAGATAAAAGTCCCTAGTTAACAAGTACTCAAGGGCTGACACATCTCAAGTTGAAACTGTGGCATATTTGTGGTTGGAGGCTATGCTTATGTTAAAAAGTTAATTGTTGCTGAGTCAATAAGAGATAACTCTGGCTCCAGCAGAGAAACTGATTAAACTGGTAAGTGTCAGCAGAGTCCCCACTCCAAGGAGAAGCACATTCTTGTCTCTAGGTGACTTTCCAGGTAAGTCCTTGGGAGGCAAGAATTCCATGCAGTGACCATGACACTGGCATGCACACAAAGGGGCAAAGGGGCATAATAAAATCTTTTCTTGATACAGATAAAAACCAACAAACTCTCGTGGCACAAACTCACTTTAATCAGCTTCATTATTTTCTCTATTTTGTACTATTTGAATCATCTTCATTTCTCTTCTCTGCTTTCTTTTTTAATTTCTTTTTCACATTAACGGGGTTTTGATTAGCAAGGATTTCACTCACTGAACTGCCCGTGTGTCAGAAAGTGAGAGATTTTCTATCCTCATGGAAACCCTTTATTTACAATGGACTTGGCCGCCTCGCTCAGGCACCAGAGCTGCCTCTTCTTTCCTCGTCTCTGCGTGGACGCGGCTGACCGGCTGCTGGCCAGGAGGACACGGGCTCGCCCAGGTCAGGCCTCCAGACTCACGCCCAGCCCAACAGACTCAAGACATAACTTTCTCTACTTGGAGTTTGGTGAGAACAGTGAATTTCTTAACCTTGTATTGATTTTGGTTAAAATAAAAAATCCTAAGCCTGTAAAGGTCAACAAACAGTGAAGAGAATTTTGATTATCTTAAAATTATAGAGAAACGAGACAGTAGAGATTTCTTGGTTTCAGCTCCTGGTGAGGTTGAAAAAATTCAAAGCCAAAGAAATTAAACTCATCCTCCAAATGTACACAGTGGGTCCTGGCAAAGGCAGGGTGAGGATTCACGATTCTGGGACCCTGGTGATACCATGTGTTCCTCTCAGCTCTGCGCCAGGCAGCCACTCCTGCTGGCATTGCCAACACACGCTGCCCTAGAGCAACCACCCTCATTGAAATCCCAGATGTGGGCATAACACAAATTGTATGCAAGAGAAAAGGAAATGTCTCAAAAGTATGGACAGACAGTGCATGTCAGAAGAACAATGAAAGTCAAAATCAGAGAGTGTCTTATGGCATCCTGGGGCACAACTACCCACGAAAATGCCTTTGGGGAGGGAGAGGGACAGAGTGGGGAATGGAATTACATTCTGGGAACCCATTCTACTGCTTTGGGAAATGGCTCAGAGTAGTTTGAGTTCTATGTGGAACACCGCTACAGAGGGCCACGCTGATCATTGTAATGATTTTAACACAAGGTTTTAAAAATGGCTTCCTGTACCCTGTGCTCTACATTGTTCCAATTGTCCAAATGCAACCTGAATTCTGTTAATTTTGCTAGAAAAGGGAGCAGGTGGAAACAACATAAGTCTGCCATCAAAGGGACATCCAGCCTCTAGCTCAGCCAGCTGCCTCTGTGCATGAGCAAGGCACCGTTTCCCTCAGTGGAAGCACCCTCTCTCCCCAGTGCAGCAAGACCCAGGGGAGAGTCTAGGCAACATCTTATCTCACCCTGTGCATAGTCAGACACTGGCAAAAATAGTATAGGTTACTGCCACTACCGTACATTTTACCACCAGAATCCCTGGCTGCTAAACCTGTTGTGTTTTCCACCTACACAATAGTGTATAGGCTCCACCTCTCTTTACCCAAAATAGACAGGAGCAATGGACTGTGTCGGCCCTAGCAGCCCCCGCCTCCCGGTCTCACATTAATCTAGTCAGCAGGCCCCAAGCAAACCACCTCCCCGTGCTCACGGACCTGTGCAACGCCTTCCCCCACCCACAAACATTGTCTCTGGGCTTGCTTTGCCCCACGGACCTTACCAAGTGGGATGCAAGCAGAGGCTTGGGAAGCCCTCGCACACCGGAGCTGTCTCTCTGGGCACACTCCCCGGTGAGGTCTGTCTAGTCCCCACGCTGCAAGGAAAGTCAGTCTAGACTACTGAAGATGAGGGTGCACAGGCACAGAGCCCCAGACAGAGAGACCTAAAGGTGGGAGCCTTCAAAGGGCCCACCAGAGTCAGACTCCCCGCTGCACATCCCTCAACCACAACGTACACATGGGGCAAAAGAACTGCCTGGCAGAGCTTGGTGTCCCCACGGGATCACAAGAAGGAATAAATAGCTGCTGGTCGAAGGCACTACATGTTGGGGTGGCTTGTTATTCAGAACTAGGCAACTGAACTAGCACCAACCCGCTACTGGGGGGTGTAAGGGGCTCTTCTATATCCTCTCCATACAGGGGCAGAGAGGGAGAGGGGAAATTAAGGCTGAAACAATATCCTCAAGGAGTAAGGGTTCTACCACCTCCTCAGGCAAAGTCCCTTAGCAAATTAGTCTCTTTGTTTCTCTCTCCACTATATAAGAATAACAGCAACCGATCCTATATATGCCCAGCATGTGTCGTGTGGGGTTAGAAGAGATGAAGCATTTATTCATTCATTTATATCACAGCTTGGTTGAGAGAAGATTTGGGCAGGTTAGGGCAATAGATGAAATATTTTTCATGCCCCATAAGTGAAAGTGGTTCATAAATTTCAGATAGTATAATATTTACCAAAATATTTTCTCCACCTATCAACTCTCTCTTTTTCCTAGTCTTCTCTACCAACATTTTTATAAGCAACATTTGTATTGTTTTACCTAAATAATTATTAGCCTAATTAATGATTGATCACTTTCAACTTTTTACACTTTGAAATAGAAACACTTGGCTTTCAGCAGTACCTGATCAGTTTTGGAGGTGAAGGTGAGGCGATTTAGACAAGGGGCAAGGGTAAAGAAAGGGGGGCTGAGTCGGAGATCTGGACCAAGTAACCATGTGGCCACACCACAGTGGACTAACTTCGGGTGGGCTCTCGGGCACACGGGGCCCACCATAAAAATTATTCAAGGTTGTCACAAAAGTAAGAACTACTCATATAATAACCCTGATCTCATTCCCATCCCTTAGACTGAAATAAAGTGACAAAGAAGGTAGATTTTTTTTATTCATGCAAAGTTATGGGGTACATGAGAAATTTTGTGACATGTACATAACATGTAATAATCAAGTCAGGGTATTCAGGGTGTGTGTCATCCAAGGACAGTACACTTTTGTTGAGTATAGTCCTCCTAATCTGCCATCAAACACTGAATTTATGCCTTCTATCCTACTGTACGTTAGTGCCCTTTAGCTCACTGCTCTTCAGCCTTCCCCACCCCCCTCCAACACTTGGAGTCTGTTGTCTATTTTTCTACTCACTACCTGCATGTATTCAAAATTTTTATCTCCCACCTATAAGTGAGAACATGCAATATTTGTCTTTTTGTGCCTGGCTTATTTCACTTAAGATAATGACTTCCAGTTCCATCCATGTTGCTGCAAAGGACACGATTTCCTTCTTTTTATGACTGAATAGTATTCTGTTGTGTACACATACACCACATTTTCTCTATCCATTCGTTCATTGATGGACACTTACATTGATTCCATATCCTTGCTGTTGTGAATAGCGCTGCAATAAGCGTGCGAGAGCAGGCGTCCCTATGATACATTGATTTCTTTTCCTGTGGGGAGGTACCCAGTAGTGAGATTGCTGAATAAAATGATAATTCTATTTTTAATTTTTTGTTGTTGTTGTTGTTGTTGTTGATACAGAGTCTCACTCTGTTGTCTGGGCTACAGTACCATGGCATCAGCCTAGCTCACAGCAACCTCAAACTCCTGGGCTCAAGCAATTCTCCTGCCTCAGCCTCCCGAGTAGCTGGGACTACAGGCACGCGCCACTATGCCCGGCTAATTTTTTCTATATATTTTTAGATGTCCAGCTAATTTCTTTCTGGGTTTTTTTTTTTTTTCAGCAGAGATGGGGTCTCACTCTTGTTCAGGCTGGTCTCGAACTCCTGAGCTCAAACAATCCACCTACCTCGGCCTCCTAGAGTGCTAGGATTACAGGCGTGAGCCACCATCTCTGGCCTATTTTTAGTTTCTTGAGAAATCCTTCTTGTGCTTTCCATAGTGGCTGTACTAGTTTACATTCCCTCCAACAGTGTATACGGGTTTCCTTTTCAAGGAGGTAAATTGTGTAGATAAATTAAGTGCATTGAAAATCCACTTATCAGTGACTGTGTGTGGGTGTGTCTGGTTTTAGATCATTACTGTGCAATAGTAACCGTGTGCAGGCCTCCTAACTTTGTGCTCTGGCCTGAGATTTCATTTCAGAATGACCATTGGGAACCCCAGAGGATCCAAGAGAGGGAAGCACACAGGGGAAGAGGATCAGAGTAGGAGGAAGAAGTTTGGAGATTCTGGATGACTTGGGGGGAGGCGGTTCTGTGTTTTTTTTGTTTTGTTTTGCTTTTTTACCAATAACTTTTGATAAATAAATGAGTCAAGCCAATCTAACCGTTGCAGTTGTTATTGCTGTGGTTGATGATGTCGCAGACGTCACAGAGTTCTAAGTTCCTATTGAGAGCCTCTCGAGACACGTGAGCAGATGCAAAATGGAACCCTGGACTGGCCAGTTGGGTTTTTTATAGTCTAAGTCCATGATAAATTGGAGAGCAAATAGCAGTCAGCTTTTGTGATTTTCATGGAAAGATGTCAGTTTTTCTATTTGCTCCTGAAGCATGTGACTCTTTTCCACCAGCTACATAACAATTTGGTTCTTGTCTTGAAGCCCAAACTGACTATTATGCAACATCTGTCAAAGAGAGATTGATGCAGGTGATCTCTCTAAAAGTCTGTGTACTAAGGGATATACTAGAATGTCTAAGTTCTATTTGTGCTTTAAGTTTGGACTTTAAGAATACACACCTTTAGGGAAATACTTTTCATAGTAACAGCCAGTGTATGCCGAATTGCTATTACACCTCTAGCTAACTGACAGGAAATGTTTTAAAAAAAAAAAAAGCGATATGGAAAATGTTTCCATCTTGTGCAATCCAGGCATTTTTGGTACCCAAATTCAAGGCAAGAAAACAGAATCCCCCCTGCAGAGATTCCACAAAGCAACACAGCCCTGCTGACACTTTGATTTTAGTGCAGTGAGACCCATGTCAGAAATCTCATCTCCAGACTATAAAGCAATACATCTGTGTTGTTTTCAGCTGCTATTGGTAGTAATTTGTTCCAGCAGGCACACAAAACTAATACAGTAAGTTAAGTCTGAAGTACCATGGGACATTCAGGAGGAGAGCACCAAAGGGAAATGGGATATTCTTCTCCAGAATGTTCTCTTTTTAAAGATAGATACCAGGTTCCTGATGACTCGCCTTTTTCATATGCATGCTGTGCCTCTTCGAGACTTGGTTTTACCGTTAGGATTGGACATTGTGCTGGACAACAGGGGAACCTGTGGTTGGGTGACTCAGGCTGTTAAAAAACAACTGGAAAAGGGTAAAAATGTGCTAGTCTACAGCAAGAGCTTCTTGCATGACAGGCGTCAAGGACACCCCAATATAGAGGGCTGGGGAACCCAGGAGATTCTCAACTTCCACGTAATGCCAGCACTGCTACCTTCCCCACCGACTCCCTTTTTGCACACTGAATTCAGACTTGGCTGCTTCACCCCCTGCAGGATAAGCTCGTGGGTGTTCAGAAGGCTGGCCTGCCCCACGGTCCCACTGGGCAGCAGCCGCTCTGCTCCACAGAGCCAGCCCGTGCAACCACTCAAGTAATCTATATAATTTTGCTCTAATTTTATAAAAATGAGTGGAAATGAAGACATGAATGGACTATTACCCATAAGAAAGTGTAAGCCTCGTAAAATTTAATAGAGATGAAGATGGAAACTATTAGAAGCCAATTGTCACCTCAGTAGGATGCTCTTGGGGACCTGAGCTGACCCACTGGGGATCCTGCTGTGAAGGAAATTAAAGAAGTCCTTGAGCCAGGCGTGGTGGCTCATGCCTATAATCCTAGCACTCTGGGAGGCCAAAGTGGATGGATCATTGAGGTCAGGAGTTCAAGACCAGCCTCAGAAAGAATGAGACCCTTGTCTCTACTAAAAAAAAAAATAAAAATAAAAAAAAATAAAAAATAAAAGGAAAGAAATTAGCTGGGCAACTAAAAAATAAAAACCAATAAATAAATAAATACAAAAAAAGGAGTCCTTGACCAGGTCTATAAGAAGACCAAGCAGAGTGAGCATTGACTGAGCACTTACCGTATACTAGCACTTTCCATTCATAACCTCATTGGATCCTGTCTTCAATCCACTGGGGCAGGTGTCATGCTTTTCCCCTTCAGGGGTCGGAAAGCTTACACAGAAAGGGGTTAGAGGTTAAGTAGCTCAAGGAATCACAACCAGTGAGTGGCAGAGCTGGGATTCAAGCCCAAACCTCCTGACTCCAGAGCCCAGCCTCCCCTGCCCTCCCTGCCACTGCCACCATCCCCTCCACACTGTCACATTCTCCACGTCCTCCTGCTTCTCCCTGTACCCCTGTCCTATCCAGACTGGCCTCCAGGACACACCACACACCCTCTGCCTCATGGCCCTCAAACCTTCTTTCCTTTTAGAACAATTTTCTCCCAGACGCTTCTCAATCCCTCACTCCATGGGTCCTGTAAACACTCCAGTGAGTACAGGGACTGGGCGCTCTGCTGATGTGTCCTGGGCAGGCCTGGCCGGGACATGGCGGGCAGGTTGGGGCTGGGTGAGGAGAAGCCTCTGAGTCCCTCTGGGGTACAGCAGCTGCTCCATGGAGGCCGGGAAGCCAGCAGGCTGTCACGCCTCCCACCACGTGTGGCATTAAGCAGTCCAGTAGTTTTAGTTGCTATCCGCACAGTATTTCCACCCACTGTGGCTGAATGTCCAATGCATGCTCATGAAAGTTGTAGCCTGGCCTCTGTTGGTGTAATAGGGAACAAAGTGGCTGGGTCTATCCTTCACTAGATGGTCTTGAGGCTGGAGGGTGAGAGCAGGAAGTCTTCCAGCCCCTCCGAATGGTCATCTCCCCAGGGTCCCATTCCCTGGAGTCCCTGATACAAAGTCTACATGCTGGTCATCTAATAGGACTCACTTCAAGGAACCTGAAGAAATCACATGGGGCTCCTGGTGCCTTTGACTTCTACCCCCATTCATGGTGATTTACAGATCCTGGATCGCTCAGGATTTACATGGCCTGGGCAGAAAGGCAGAACTGTTTACACAGGGGGAACTGGGCTCAGATCTCTGGCCATCTCAGTTTCTTTCGTTTTTTAATTGTTTTGAGATAGAGTCTTACTGTCTCCCAGACTAGAGTGCAGTGGTGCGATCTTAGCTCACTGTAGCCTCAAATTCCTGGGCTCAAATGATCCTTCTGCCCCAGCTTCCTGAGTAACTGGGACTACAGGTGTGCATCTCATGCCCAGGTAAGTTTTCTTATTTTTGGTAGAGACAGGAGTCTTTCTATAGTGACGAGGCCAGTTTCAAACTCCTCACCTCAAGCAATCCTCCCCCCTTGGCTTCCCAAGGTGCTAGGATTACAGGCGTGAGCCACCGCACCCAGCCAGTCTGTTTCATTCCACACTAGTGCTTCTCTGAGCCTGAACTTCTGGCTCCAAGAACAGTGCTCCTTCCAACACACTGGGACACCAGCACATGATCTGTTAGGAATGCAGAGTCAGAAAATGGTTGTCATCAGACAGTGATCCTAGAATTCTCAAAAACCCACATTGAATAAGCATTTAATAGTGGTTAGGGTCCAGGCACAGTGGCTTATGCCTGTAATCCCAGCAACTTGGGAGTCTGAGGCAGGAGGATCTCTTGAGTCCAAGAGTTCAAGACTGCATTGAGTTCTGATCGTGCCACTGCACTCCAGCCTGGGCAACAGAGCAAGGTCCTGTCTCAAGAAACAAAAGTTGCTTAGAGATGCATTCCCACAAGTCCCCTGAGGGCACACCAAGATGCTTCCCAACTGGTGCTGCTTCAAGATGTGGCTGAACACTTCCAACAAAATTATCTGGTAGAAAAGGGAAAAGCAGGTATATCCATAGGTCAGAATTTATTTCATACCATCTCATTTATACCATTTTCAAGTATGACATTCTGCTCAACATCATTTGCACAGGAAAACAGAAGAGCACAACTTGGTAAGGCGCCAGGTTACACAGTCTGGAGAGAAGACCTTGCTCTCATTTTGGCTCATGTAATACCTGGGTAGTTTCTCTTAAATCTGTCAAACAGAAAACAAGGTTACAAAAGGTCCATTTATACATACATGGTAGTTTTGGAATATATGGTATTTTTCAAATTATGACATTGGCCTAGACTGTAGGAGTTTAGCCAGAGTGGCATTCTCTAAAGCAAAATTCTTACAAAATCTTATCTACAATACCAAGCTGCAAGTTGAACAATTTTTGAGCTTTGAAATGAATCAACTTTTTATATTTAACTCAAACATATACAAAAAATTTTCAGCCCCAAACTCTATTTGCACAAAGAAAAATGAAAAAATCTCAAATACAATCATACCTTTACTATTCTACAAAATACAGCAACATATTTTTTAAAAACTATTTCATTTAAATATCAATGCAGGAGAATTTTAGCACTAACGGTCCAAGCTGTATCAAGCCTGGTTAAATTATGCTGCTTGCATAAAGCTTCCAGAACTGGGCTACACAGGTGTCCACTGACCACTGGCCACCAGTGGCCTAAAGGCAAAGGGTGCTCCAGGCCCCTCCAGGGGGACCAAGTACAGCCCCAAATACTGTAACATGCATAAAACTTCTTGCAGCTTTTGTGTTCTATCTCAAGAATTAATCTGGGCCAGGCACAGTGGCTCACGCCTGTAATCCTAGCATTCTGGGAGGCTGAGGCAAGCGGATCACTCAAGGTCAGGAGTTCAAGACCAGCCTGAGCAAGAGCGAGATCCCATCTCTACTAAAAAATAGAAAGAAATTAGCTGGAGAACTAAAAATATATACAAAAAATTGGCCAGGCATAGTGGTGCACGCTTGTAGTCCCAGCTACTCAGGAGGCTAAGGCAGGAGGATTGCATAAGCCCAGGAGTTTGAGGTTGCTGTGAGCTAGGCTGACGCCACGGCACTCTAGCCCAGACAACAGAGCCAGACTCTGTCTTAAAAAAAAAAAAAAAAGAAGAGAGAGAGAATTAATCTTCATTGTACTCCATGCCATTTGCTTTAATATAAAAATAATGTGTAAAATTATTTACCAGTGAAATAACTCATCTTCTCTCCCCATCCTGCACCCCGGGCAGGCAAAGCCCAGACTGGAAAGCCTAGCGTTCCACAAATAGGTGAGCCAGGCACAGCAGGATGAGATGTGTTTAATTAGGTCTATTTTTGGCATTTCCACAAATAATTTTACTCCCTCAGGTTGTAACTAAATGCTTCAGAAAATTATGACCAATATCAATTTTGATGTGCTGAAAAATCAATATTTAACAGTCCATATATCTTAGTGGTTTAAGGATTAACCTTTGCCAAACAAAGAAACTTACTCGTCTTATTTATTAACAGGAATAAAAGAAGCCCATCTCCTAAAGTATAACCTTATCTTTTCACTTTTCCTGTAGGAAAACACAAATTGGATTTTTTTTTTTTTTTTTTTTTTTGAGACAGAGTCCTGCTCTATCACCCTGGCTAGAGTGCCGTGATGTCAGCCTAGCTCACAGCAACCTCAAACTCTTGGGCTTAAGCCATCCTTCTGCCTCAGCCTGCCGAGTAGCTGGGACTACAGGCATGCGCCACCATGCCTGGCTAATTTTTTTCTATATATATTTTTAGCTGTCCAGCTAATTTCTTTCTGTTTTTAGTAGAGACGAGGTCTTGCTCTTGCTCAGGCTGGTATTGAACTCCTGACCTCGAGTGATCCACCCGCCTCGGCCTCCCAGAGTGCTAGGATTACAGGTGTGAACCACCGCGCCCGGCCCCATCTGTGGATTTAACTGGCTGTTTTAACAGGTTTCAAGAAATGTTCATTTTATTTTCTGTTTTGTTTTGAAATGGAGCCAGTGTAATCTATACGGAATCAGTTTGGCACAGATTGAGGGCATGCCCCAAGTCACAGAGCAGGACCAACTAAGTCTAGGCCAGAGCTCCTTTGGCTTTCACCCCCTGTGCCTTTACCATGCAGGGGCTCTCATGGGGGAACATGGGGGCAGCCGGCGCCCTGTGCTGGGGGTCGGGGCTCAGAAAGTAGATCCCATCTGTTCAGTCTGTAGTCTCTCTTGCGGTAGCTGCTTCTGGAGCCAGAACTCTTCCTCTCCCTGTGACCTACATCACTCTGTAAGCCTCCTGCTCATCTTCCTAGTCTCACCCGAAGATCTCAGTCCAGCTGTGACCCCACCACAACCACCCGTCAGCCCTGCCCCCACCTTGGGGCCCCAGACTAGAAGCGCTGAGAACGCAGTGCGGGACTGAAGGGCAAGAGCCCTCGGTTCTAGTGTGGGGGTGGACACTGACTTGGAGTTTAACCTTGGGCAGGCCACACTCTGGTCTGGGCCTCAGTCTCCACTTCAGGATTCTTTGTGCTTAGGCAAACAGAGGGCCCTCCCTGCTCAGCTGATCCTTTAACACACGCTGGGAATATCACAGAGTGTGTGGGAAAGGGGCGGCCTTGCAAAAATGACAGGAAAATCCCAAATCCCACAACATCCTGGTAACAGTTAAGGATCAGTCCTGTGCGTTTTCTCACTAACAGGCACCCTGCAGGAGTTCTGTTTTGCACAACCTCTGAAGAAACCTGAATGGGCAGAAAAGAGATGTAAATCTCTCTCTTTCAAAATTGTTTTTTGAGAATCTGTTTTTATAGTTACTGAGTAAACAGCAGGAGAAAATGAGCTACAGTCTAAACCATATCATGAGGACAGAGTCACATCTTCTACGACAATTCCTTCTCCAAGGAAAGGCAGGAAACCAAGTCTTGGACTTTGACATCCTTGCAGTTTTTTGTTATCTACCTGCTGCTTCTTTTGTTACCAAGTGACAGCCATCACTATTTTTTTTTTCCTCTTTGTCCCCCTTAAAATCATGGAGCCACTTGGCATCACTGCTGGCATCTTCCTTCTCTTTCTTTGGATGCCATGCCGTCTCCCTGCCCTCTTCTCCCCTATTTCTCTCTCTCTCTCTCTCTCTCTCTCTCTATCTCATTCTCTCTGTCCTTCTAAAGGATAAAATAAACTTTTTAACTATCTTAAAAAATAATAAAATAAAAATAAAATGGTCTCACAAGTGTGTATATTAAGATATACTTAGGCCGGGCATGGTGGCTCACCCCTGTAATCCTAGCACTCTGGGAGGCCAAGGCTTGAGGTCAGGACTTCAAGACCACACTGAGCAAGAGTGAGACCCCATCCCTACTAAAAATAAAAAGAAATTATCTGGACAACTACAAATATATATATAAAAAATTAGCCAGGCATGGTGGCACATGCCTGTAGTCTCAGCTACTCAGGAGGCTGAGGCAGGAGGACCACTTGAGCCAAGGAGTTAGAGGTTGCTGTGAGCCAGGCTGACGGCATGGCACTCTAGCCTGGGCAACAGAGTGAGACTCTGTCTCAAAAAAAAAAAAAAAAAAAGAAAGAAAAAAAAAGGTACACTTAAAATCACATCTAGGGGAAAATCAATAAGATGTCTGTTCAAAAACGTGTCAATGAGAAAAAGCAGCGAATCTTCCTTAACATCTGATTTGGGGCCATGCTTTTTCCCATTAGCTGTTTCAAAGCCTGAATCAGCAGCAAGTACACCCATACATACATACATACATATGTGTGTGCACGTGTGTGCGTGCGTATGGGTGTGTATGCACTGAAGTACATTTGGGTTGACATATCAAGAAAAAAAAAGATACGTTTTGTGTCCCACAAACATTTGCTGTCAGCCTTGCAAGAGTGCTCTTCCCTGCAGATGGGACAACTTGCATATGGAAGGTTAAAAACAATTCAGGGCCGGCACGGTGGCTCATGCCTATAATCCTAGCACTCTGGGAGGCCGAGGCAGGCAGATCATTTGAGCTCAGGAGTTCGAGACCAGCCTGAGCTGAAGCGAGACCCCCGTCTCTACTAAAAAATAGAAAGAAATTAGCCAGACAACTAAAAATATATACAAAAAGTTAGCCAGGCCTAGTGGTGCATGCCTGTAGTCCCACATACTTGGGCAGCTGAGGCAGTAAGATTGCTTGAGCCCAGGAGTTTGAGGTTGGTGTGAGGTAGGCTGATGCCATGGCACTCTAGCCATGGTGACAGAGCGGGACTCTGACTCAAAAAAAAAAAAAAAAAAAAAAATTCAGAGAGGTGCTCCTGAGAGAATCCCACCTTAACCTGGGATTTAGGCAGATTGGTGCACACATTACCGTACTGAAAGCAAATATTACATTCTGATCTCAACATGAATCACTCCCTAAAGAAAAATATCAGAACTATTGACCAGCACTTGCTTTCCTCTGCATGGGACTTTGGTTATGTTCACACAGTGTTGACACAACTGGTCTAACAGTGAAAAATGCCATGAACAGGTTTTCTTTTCTGCCATATAGTCAGTGGGATGTTTCTGTTGGTTGTTTTTAAGTCTCAAGCAACTGGGTGTTAGTAAATAACAAAAGTGACTGGTCTGAGGGTTCGTATGCAGAGATCTCTCATTTTTTCTTAGATTTTTTTCCCTTTAAAAACAAAAGGTATGGTTTGCATGGAGTTGCAAAGCTAAGAATTGTTCTTACCATGGTTGTCCATGTACATAATACACTGTGCATTAAGTAGCCCTTGATCAAGAGAGAATTCTCCCTTTTGTTCTTCTGTACATTATAATGTAGCAAAATTTCATTCTTGATATATCCAGATTTGAGCTGTCTTCTTCATATTACATATCAATTAATCAAGAGGTCTCAAGCTCTAAATTTCCAGAGCTTTGAAACATTTTCAACTTACTTCAGAAATAGCTTGCATAAGTTTCTATCCCCAAGTTCAAACAAACAACAAAAAAAATGAAAGGGAAGAAAGAATACATAAATTGAGAGCTTCTCCTATAATCCAAGTGCCCACACATTCTCTACACAGGTTCAACACACGAAAAGGAGTCATTTCAGCTAATATAGCTTCTCGTATCTGTTTCATTGGAATATAGTCTTTCTGAGCATCTTGCCAGCATCATAGGAAACAGCAGTACTTCTTCCACCAGGACTTGGAGAGGTTTTTCACTTTGTCTGGAGTCCTGCTTTTAGACTTCTTTGGCTGTTGCTGAGTGTCTGAGTATTGAATCCCAGCGACGATGGCTGCATCAAAGACGTCTTTGAGGTCTTTTCTGAGTCAAGGCCGAACACTCAATGGAGAAGGCAGATTTGATTTCCTCAGTGCACAGCTTAGCCACCTGTTCAGGCACTAGCTTCTCTTGCAATTGCCCAAATCAATGAGGACTTTGATACCTTCCCTGAGATCCAACTGCGTTCCAAATAGGATGATCGGGGCTTTGGGCCAGTGGCACCGAATCTCCGGCACCCGTTTCTCACTGACATTCTGGAAGGATGAGGGGCTCATGACACTAAAGCATAGCAGGCAAATGTCTGTGTTGGTGGAGCAGAGAGGCCTCAGCTTGTCAAACTCATCCTGCAACCAAGCAACCAAGCAAAGCACCCAAAAGTTACTTTTCAAATAAATTTTTATCAGTAAAAAGAACTTCTTAACATTTTTCATGAACAATTCTGGCAGGTACTAGAAGCAGCCGTCTGCTTCCAGGGCCAGCAGCGGGGCCAGCATTGCCAAATGTGTTCGGCATTTCCATCAATAGTCATGACCTGCTTGCAACTTACCATAGAAAGAGTACTTCAAGCTCATAGGTTCTAGAAATAAAATTGACTTTATCTAGCCTTCAACCCAGTGTAACCCAGACTTACTCTCAACTGTTGGTGTTCAGCTACTCTAAAATTCAGACTGCAGCCACACTGACCCCTTAAGACTCCAATCTGACCCCAGTCTATTGACATAGCTCCTCTCTTTGTGGATGTCTTACCCTCCCCCACAACAGCTGGGATGCCAATTCCATCCCCCTGCCCCCCCCACACTGTGCACACACCCTGCACACCCTGTGCCCACTTAGTGCAGAGTAATGTTAATCAGACACAAGGATAGACCCAGAAATGGAATTGAGGACCTTTATCAGGCTACTGTTGTGAGCAACTCAGAAAACTTGTGCCTCTCAATGTCACTTACAGACAGTCGTTAACACATGCTTTTTTTTTTTGAGACAGAGTCTCACTCTGTTGCCCAAGCTAGAGTGCCGTGGCATCAGCCTAGCTCACAGCAACCTCAAACTCCTGGGCTCAAGTGATCCTCCTGCCTCAGCCTCCCGAGTAGCTGGGACTACAGGCATGTGCCACCATGCCCGGCTAATTTTTTCTATATATTTTTAGTTGTCTGGCTATTTTCTTTCTATTTTTTAGTAGAGGTGGGATCTCGCTCTTGCTCAGGCTGGTCTCGAACTCCTGACCTTGAGCGATCTTCCTGCCTTGGCCTCCCAGAGTGCTAGGATTACAGGTGTGAGCCACCGCACCTGGCCTAACACATTCTCATTCTGTCTGCATCTTCTCTTTCTCTCTCCTTCCTTCATTTTCTCTCACTTCCTTTCTCCTCTGTTTATCACTGCCAATACCTGCGGCCTCCACACAGTGTGCTTTGGACAGATAAAGAACCAGAGAACAGGCACACCCACCCTACCCTTACAGTATAGAGCAATGGATCAAATAAGGTAGAACTGATTATAAATAAACCAGCCTCACTGCTGTCGAATGCTGTCCTGCAGTCATGTGTTTAACACATGCACTGAAAACCACCCAGACACGCACAGTGGCAGGCGAGGGGATTTGGTTGTGAACAGAGAGATGTTGGTCTCCAAATCAACATCTCTTTATAGCAAACATCCCATAGTTCCTTGCAGCACCAGATTCAGCTAACTGAATACTTTCACCCAACTCTTTTAAAGGGGCCAGGCGCGGTGGCGCATGCCTGTAGTCCCAGGTACTCAGGAGGCTGAGGCAGTAGGATCGCTTAAGCCCAGGAGTGAGGTTGCTGTGAGCTAGGCTGATGCCACGGCACTCTAGCCCAGGCAACAGAGTGAGACTCTGTCTCAAAAAACAAAGAAAACAAACAAACAAAAAATCTCTCTTTTATAGGAAAATATTTACATCATCTCATTCCTATTTAAAATTTATAGCTCTGGGTGCCAACCGTCCTCAGGTATCAAGTCATTTATAATTTCCCAATGGCAAGAAAAAGTTAAATGCTACCCATGTTTTTTATTACTCAATTGGCATACTCTGATTATTTACTAAGTATATTTACATGTACATTATTCTCCATCCCTGGCTTTTTTCTCTAGATATAAAGGAAACTTATATTTCTTTTATTTAAATATACTTCCTTCGTTTGAGGCTCTGTGTTTCAATTATGCTCTCTCTGTTCTCAGAGGGCCTCAAATGAAGAAGTACAAAACTGAGACCAGTATGGACAGCCCCTCAGGTAGCCGCACCCCACTGTTGGACGGCCGTCACCCTTGGCCGTGCCCTGGAATCTGGGGTTGCATCACCAGGAAAAAGCAAGCTCAAGGCTGAGCCTTCTGACTGGGCTTTGGGAACCTGGCTCCCCAGGCCTCCTGCGATTCTGGCTAAGGAGCTTGGGAAGCAAAATAGAAATTAAACACTCCCGCTCGGTGCCTGACCAGAAACCTTAGATATTTGCTGAAATAATGCAATAACACGGGCAACGAGACCAGGTGGAAAGAATGCTCAGGGATACGCAGCCCAAGGCCGAGCCATTTGCACGTGCTGGCCAGGTCTCGGGAAGGGACGCCGCGCAGGACCCCACTCGGGGTGGGAAGGGCGGAGACAAGAGCCCGGACTATAGCATCCCTCTGGTCTAGCTGCAACCTGATTGTTTTTCTTTTGAAGTATAAAGATTTTTCCAAAAACCTGGAAGAAAGAAATAAAAATTTAAAATAAAAATGAAAAAGATTTTCCAAGTACCTCATGGGTCAAAAGGCTGAAGAATTTTCAGCTGAAGAATTTTCAGTGAACCACTCCTATTTCAGCAACACTGCTTTCTCTTATGCCAAAGGTACAGGAAAAGCCAAAGGCTCAACAAGTGATTTCTAGTTCTTGATCCAGCCAGCAGAGCGGTCCTCTGCTCCCGACTTGTCGGCTTCCATGAGAGACCCACACTTGTGCCCGTGTTCCCACCTGTCTGTGCTCACGGAGCTCAACGGAGCCACTTAACCCTGAAGGCTTCCATGCCAACCGCCCACAGGAGGAATGTGTTCCTTCCTCCATAGAAAAGCAAAACATGGCAGGTGTCCGAGCAAGTTGCAAAGGTAGTTTCTCAGATCAGGACCAAGAAGAATAGAAGAGAGCTACCACCTTGCCCAGCGATGCTACAGTCAGACAAGCGCTGATTCACACTGGGGGAGCAGGAGGGGGGACAAGAGCCTGACTTTGACCAGCAATGCATTTTCCACAAATAGTTTCTGAAGTCGGTTTTCTACAAATTTTTAGACGGTTGCCTTCATTACGTAGTAGGGTACTCTCCAGGAATCAGTACCTGAAAGTTAAAAACACAGCACATCTCATGGCAAACACTGCAGGAAGACCAGAGGAATAACTTCCAGATAAATGGCAGCTTACCAATTTAACACCAAAACCTTTGTTTTTTCCCTCATTATAAACTTTTTTGTGTGAAAACATTTCCAAAATGACTCTTGTGCTTCCTTGACTTTTAAACAGTTAAGGAAAAAAACATCTAACTCTTCCTGGATAATTCAGAGTCATTTTTACAAAGATCTTCTGATAAAAAAATCTATTCCTCTTCCAAAATTCTGCTTGGAGGTTTTCCTCCCAGGCCCAGCCGGCCCATGCCTCTGCACTGAGACTGTCTCCCTCTTGGCTCCCCTCCCTTCACTTATTCCTGCACCAGCTTCTAGAAACGGGTCTGTCCTCCCCGCAGACTGTAAGTCTGTTGAGGGGCAGGTCTGCAACTGCAGAACCTAGTGCTCCACTCATTCATCCATTCTTTTTTCTTTTTTATCTCAGCATATTATGGGGTACAAAACTTTAGGTTGCGTATATTCCCTTGCCCCCCCCAAGCCAGAGCTTCAAGTGTGTCCATCCCCTAGACAGTGTGCATCACACTCATTATGTGTGTATACACCCATCCCCACCCCCCACATCTGCCCAACACCAGATCAATGTTATTCCTAAATGTGTCTTAGGGACAATCAGTGAAAACAATTTGATGGTGAGTACATGTGGTGCTTATTTTTCAATTCTTGGGATACTTCACTTAGTAGAATGGGCTCCAGCTCTATCCAGGAAAATACAAGAGGTGCTAGATCACCATTGTCTCTTATAGCTATGTAGTACTCCATGGTATACATATACCACATTTTATTAATCCACTCATGGATTGATGGGCACTTGGGTTGTTTCCACATCTTTGCAATTGTGAATTGTGCTGCTATAAACATTTGAGTGCAGCTGTCTTTTTTACAGAATGTATTTTTTATAGAATGTCTTTTTTTCTTTTGGGTAGACACCCAATAATGGGATTAATGGATCAAATGGTAGGTCTACTTGTATCTGTTTAAGGTATCTCCATATTGCTTTCCACAGGGGTTTCACTAGTTTGCAGTCCCGCCAGCAGTGTATGGGTATTCCTGTCTCTCCACATCCACGCCAACATTTATTGTTTTGGGACTTTTTGATAAAGGCCATTCTCACTGGAGATAAGTGATATCTCATTGTGGTTTTGATTTGCATTTCCCTGATTAGAGATCTTGAGCATTTTTTCATATGTTTGTTGGACATTCTTCTGTCTTCTTTTGAAAAGTTTCTGTTCATGTTCTTTGCCCACTTTTTGATTTCTTCTTGCTGATTTTCCTGAGTTCTAAATAGATTCTAGTTATCAGTCCTTTATCGGATGTGTAGCATGCGAAAATTTTTTCCCATTCTGTAGGTTGTCTGTTTGCTCTTGTGACAGTTTCTTTGGCTGTGCAGAAGCTTTTTAATTTAATCAGGTCCCATTTATTTATTTTTTTTGTTGCTGTGATTGCCTTTGGGGTCTTCATCATAAATTCTTTGCCTAGGCCAATGTCTATAAGAGCTTTTTCCACATTTTCTTCTAGAATTCTAATAGTTTCACACCGTAGGTTTAAGTCTGTTATCCGTCGTGATTTCATTTTTGTGAGAGGTGAAAGGTGTAGGTCCTGTTTCAGTCTTCTACATGTGGCTATCCAGTTTTCCCAGCACCATTTATTGAATAAGGAATCTTTCCCCCAGTGTATGTTTTTGTCAGCTTTGTCAAAGATTAGATGACTACATGAGGATGATTTTATATCTGGATTCTCAGTTCTGTTCCACTAGTCTGTGTCTCTGTTCTTGTGCCAATACCAAGATGATTTAATAACCACAGCCTTGTGGTATAGTTTGAAGTCTGGTAAATTAATACCTCCCATTTTATTCTTATTGCCTAAAATTGATTCTGCTAAATGGGGTTTTCTCTGGTTCCATACAAAGTGCAAAATTATTTTTTCTATATCTGTGAAAAATGATATTGGTAATTTAATAGGAATTGCATTGAATCTGTAGATCACTTTGGGTAGTATAGACATTTTAACAATGTTGAATCTTCCAATCCATGAGCACGGTATGGTTTTCCACCTGTTTACATGCTCTGCTATCATAAGAGGTTATTTTGAAGACCTCTATGCAAATCAATTTGAAAATTAAATAAAATGAAATGCACCAGGCCTAGATGGTTTCAGAGGGAAATTCTACCAAAACTTCAAAGATAAGGTAGTCTCTAAATAGTTCTAGAACAAAAGAAGGATATTTTCCTGATTCTTTTAAGAAGCAAGTATAATATTGAAAAATAAAACTACAAACCAATATCTCATATTAAAATTGAGGCAAAATTTCAAAATAAAATATTTATAAACAGAACTCAACACCACATTAAGAAAATAATACACCATGACCAAGTGGGAATTAAATTTAAAGTACAATTGGCAAATGGGGAGAAAATACTATATTATAGTATATATCACAGCCAAAGGGCTAATCTTCCTTACATACAAAACACTATTTAAAAACTGAAGGAACAAAAGATCAAAAACCTAAAAAACAGGCCGGGCGCGGTGGCTCACGCCTGTAATCCTAGCACTCTGGGAGGCCGAGGCGGGTGGATTGCTCAAGGTCAGGAGTTCGAGACCAGCCTGAGCGAGACCCCGTCTCTACTAAAAATAGAAAGACATTATATGGACAACTAAAAATCTATATAGAAAAAATTAGCCGGGCATAGTGGCGCATGCCTGTAGTCCCAGCTACTCGGGAGGCTGAGGCAGTAGGATCGCTTAAGCCGAGGAGTCTGAGGTTGCTGTGAGCTAAGCTGACGCCACGGCACTCACTCTAGCCTGGGCAACAAAGTGAGACTCTGTCTCAACAACAAAAAAAAAAAAAAACCTAAAAAACAATAGACAAATGACACAAGTTTAGCAATTTACACAAAGATATAAATATGGTCCTTAAATATACAAAAAGATGTTCAATCTCAGCCATCATAAGACAAATGCAAACCCAAACAAGACTGACATATATGTAAAGGATGGGAAAGATATACCATAGAAACACCCATCAAACACTCACCAGAAGAATTCTAGGGTGGCTAAATTCACATCAGACGAAGTAGACTTCAGAACTAAGAAAATTACCACAGACACAAAGGAACAATACGTAATGATAAAAGTTTTCATTCACCAAGAAAATATGCACCTATGAAAACCACCGTAAAATACAAAAAGAAAAAAACTAATAGACTTGAAAGAAAAAAAATTAAGTTCACAATTATATTTGGACATTTCAATATTTTTCTTTCAGCAATTGATAGAACAAGTAGATGGAAAATCAGCAAAGATGTAGAAAAACTGAATGATACCATCAACCAATTGGATCCAATTGACATTTATAGATCATTCCAATCAACAAAAAAATGTATTTTTTTTCAAGTGCACATAAAATATTCACCAAGATAGACCATATTCTGGGCCATAAAATACAAGAATTGAAATCATACAAAGTATGTTTATCCTCTGACCATAATAGATTTAAATTAAAAATCAATAACAGAAAGATATCTGGAAAATCTCCAATTATTTGAAAATTAAACAGCTTACTTCTAAGCAACCCATGAGTCAAAGTTTTTTAAAAAAAAATTAGAAAACATTTTTAAGTAAATGAAAATGAGAACACAACATATCAAAATCTGTTAGCACATGAACTCAGCAATACGCTGAGAGAAATTTACAGCATTTTTATAAAGAAATTTAGATCACTAAACAACTATATTAGAAAAGTAATATTTGTAGCCAGGTAGGGAGACACAGGCCTGTAATCCCAGATATTTGGGAGGCTGAGGTCAGAGAATCATTAGAGTCCAGGAGTTCAAGACCAGCCTGGGCAACATGGCAACATCCTGGCAAAAAAAAAAAAAAAAAAAAAAACGGAAAAAAGGAAAAGAAAACACTAACATTTCTAAGCTTTCACCTTAAGAAGCTAGAAAAAGAAGATTCTGATATGACTTAGAGACCTTGTCCAGCTTTTATTTTCCTGAAAATCTTTGTATAATAGAGACAATATCATTCTTTCACTACGTAGCTGGGTTTGTGCTCTGAACTGAGTTTTTCAAAACAAAATCATTTATTAGGGCTCATAATGGTTGGTAAAGTTATATGGAAAAACAAGGGAATTGTTAACATAGGTCAAGGTAAATTATATACAAGATACATTTTCTCATTTTAAAATTTGAAAAAATACAAAATAAAATGTATTAAACATAGAATTTTTCTGGCTCAGTCTTTACTCATCTCAGGAACAACCTCCTATGACCACAAAACATACCCCCCAGAACTGCTTGAACTTCACAGTTCTTACTTCTAAGTAAGATAATATTTTTGATCAGATTATTTTTTCCTGTTACTTAAACAGAATAAAGAGGAAATGATTCTTCCACAATTAAGTGATCTAGCCATCTGGGTTTGCAGCCCATCTGGTGTGCACCATTGTTGCTCACCAGATGGACTCCAGAGTGACGTACTGATTTGTAAGTCACTATGCACCAGTTAAAAACATGGCAGTGGGCCAGGCATAGTGGCTCATCCCTGTAATCCTAGCACTCTGGGAGGTTGAGGCAGGTAGATCATTTGAGCTCAGGAGTTGGAGACCAGCCTCAGCAAGAGCGAGACCCTGCCTCTACCAAAAAGAAAGAAATTAGCTGGACAACTAAAAATATATAGAAAAAAAATTAGCCAGGCAAGGTGGTGCATGCCTGTAGTCCCAGTTACTCAGGAGGCTGAGGCAGCAGGATTGCTTGAGCTCAGGAGTTTGAGGTTGCTGTGAGCTAGGCTGATGCCATGGCACTCTAGCCTGGGCAACAGAGTGAGACCGTCTCAAAAAAAAAAAAAAAAAAAGCTTAAAAATATGTGGCAGTGCCTTGGTCATGTGTCCATACTTAGGCTGCAGGGAAGGCTGGAAAAACAAAGAAGATTTTAAGTTTCTATAGGAGAGGAGATTTCTGCCTCAAAGATGGTGGATTCCACAAACTCAGGAAGAGAATACAGAACTGGGTGAAAAAGTGTGCAAATAAAATGTCTACTATTGGCAAATTTTGTATGCCAAAGATCATTGTGTCATGGACCTGGAAGAAATTAGCAAGGGGAGAAGATTGGGAGCTTTCGGACTAAGCACTGAGGAACCCCAACATATAATCACCACATTGAAGACTGATCTGTGGATGAGAATGACAAAGGACCCCTGGAATCCCAGGAAGCGAACCAGCAGGGCCAAGTGTGCTGAGAACAGTGGGAGAGAACACTTCATGATGCAGGAGTGGCCAAGAGTGTGAGAGGCTGCGGAGAGGCCAACTAAGACAAGTGTAGGGACAAAAGTTTTTTGAATGTTCAGGTTCTGTTTGAAAAGTTCTGTAACGATCCGATATGAGTATTCAGATGTTAACTACAGTACTTTCCTATCTTTGTAACCCAGTCTGTAAAGCATGATGTCACCTCTTCAAAGAACCAGGTGACGTTCCTTAGGACATCAGGATATCCTCTGAAAGGCTATGCAAACAGCTAAAGTGCTGATAGTGCCTGCCCCTTGCAAATTGTCACAGACAAAAAATATTTTCTGGACAAATAGCTGCACGCCAGATGCCAGAAGCTGTGCCAGTTGCTCCAGTAGAGATGCCACAATTACCATAACAGCACTTGCAGTTGGAACCACAACCTGATTAAGACTCAGCTACCTTCTTCACAGGCTATTTAGGCACCTGTCAGTGGGGCTGTGATCAGAATCAGCGCCTCTTCACTTTCCAAATCACTGGTGGTGACTCGTCCCTTCAGGGGTGGGGAGTGGCTTTGGGTTCACTCATTTAATGAAGAAGTTTCCCCCAGGTTTGTCCAACCATAAAAGCCCTCACCCCACATGGCAGGAGCCAGTTGCTGAGGACATCTATTCCAATGACACATTTAGGAATGGGGGGATAACCACTAGCATGTCTGCAGACCTGCTGAGCCCACTGTGAGGACTTGGGCCACAGCTCCCGCAGTCCTCTAATATCCAGAAGCCCCTACCTTAAGCAGGAGAAAGAAAGGCATTTTGAGTATCCAAGTACATGTGCTAACTCAAAATCCAGTATTAAGTAGCACACTGGAAGGATGAATATCTCCCCTTCTCCAGTGAATGTCTGTCTCTTTAGGGAAGACCTGGAAGAAAACTGCAGCACACACTTGAAGCCACATCACAGGGAACTTCTTCAGGAGGATCTGGGATCCTCTGCAACCAACATACCTCAGGTCTGTGACTCAGCTTCATGAGAGACCACAATTCCCCACTGTGATGATTCGGTCGGGCAGACTGAGCATGGCCACCAATTCTTTGGCATTCCTCGACATTCCTCCACTTGGGAGGTAGCCTCTATGTCCCCTCCCCTTGAAACTGTGCAGACTTCTGAGAGCTTAACTAAAGAATACAGTGAAAGTGATCTCATGCCATTTTCTAGGCCTAGATCTTAAGACACTGGCAGCTTCCACTTCCTGTGTCTTGGAGTACTCCCTTTGGGGAAGGCAGGAGCTATATAAGAAGTACAACTACCCTGAGGTCACTGTGCTGTGGGGAAGCCAGAACTAGCCACATGGGGGGGCTGCATTCAGGGAGCACTGCCCACCAGCCCCGGCTACTGCAGCCATCTCAGCCCAGCCACCATCTGATTACAGCTACCTGAGAGACCCCGAGCAAGAACTGCCCACATTCACACCCATTAACAAGCAAAACCCAGAAAATAACAAGTGCTGGTGAGCATGTAGAGAATTTAGAACCTTGGTGCATTGCTGGTGGAATGTAAAATGGTTCAGCTGCTGTGGAAGACAGTATGGTGATTCCTCAAAAAAATTAAACATAGAATTCCCATATGATTGAGGAATTCCACATCTGGGTATATACTGAAAAGAATTGAAAGCAGGGACTTGAACAGATATGTGTACAGCAGTGTTCACAGCAGCATTATCTGCAATAACCAAATGGTGAAACAACCCAAATGTCCATTGATGGATACATGGATTTATCCATTTAGTAAAATGTGGTATATGCATATAATGGAATATTATTCAGCCTTATAAAGGAAAGAAATTCTGACACATGCTACATCACAGATGAATCTTGAAGACATTATGCTAAATGAAATAAGCCAGTCACAAAAAGACAAATATTATATTTTTCCACTTATATGAGGTACCTAGAATAGGCAAATTCATAGACACAGAAAATAGAATGGTGGTTGCCAGAGGGTAGGGGAGCGGGGATGGAAAGTTAGTGTTTAATGGGCATAGAGCTTTACTCTTGGAAAACGAAAAGAGTTCTGTAGATGGATTGTGCTGATGGTTGCACAACATTGTAAATGTCATTAATGCTACAGAACTGCACATTTAAATATGGTTAAAGTAGTCAATTTTATGTCATATTTCTTTTACAAAAAAGAAAAAAATCCACAGAGCTGTTCAAGATAATGATTGTTGTTTTAATCGACTAAGTTTTGAGGCAATTTGTTATACAAAAATAGATAACTGGAACAAGACCTAAATTACTGCTGTTAAATAGATCCAGCATAGACTACTCACCTGTTTCATTTCTAAGGCTACTGTGACCGATTAGCCACTCCCAAATATCCTGTGGTTCAAAACACTTCGATTAGTACTGAGTCCTAACTACCCATGAAAGTCATTGGTCTACCTGGTCTGTCACCCTCCTTGGGTTCCCTTCCTCTGCACTGCCCCAGGGAAGTCCTGAAAACTTAGCCTCACTGATGGTGGGCCGCCACTGCAGGCCAGCCGACGGAGCCAGCAGCTGCTGAAGCACGTCCTGGAAATCTTACCCGCACGTCACGTCTGGATCCTGTGCCAGCTCCAGGGCAAGCCTTTGTCTGGGTCGCCATGCCTATCTCTTCACAGAAAAGGAAACAAAGGGAAAGAATATTGAGTGCTTTTGTGCCTTACACAAGATACAATTTGATTATAGGACCTGCAACTTGCTAGTCCTGAGGGAGCTCTGAATCCTAAAGTAAATATGAAGGTGTTGCCACATCTCTGTGTTTCAAGCAGCTGCCATGCCTTCTGAAAGGCACGAACATAGAGTATTCAGCATGCAGAAGACTGTCAAAGGGTTTATTTTTATTACGTTAAACTGTGCTGTGTTTTCAGTGATCCCAGTGGCCTGGCAATGTGATCCAAGGGAGCCAGCTGGGACCACTATACCATCTGGTCAGATTGGGTGGGAACATGGATGCCAGGAATACGTAGAACTCAGAACCCAAACTTCATGGGGACTTATACTATCTTCTCTCTTTTTTTTTTTTTTTTTTTTTTTGAGACAGTCTCACTTTCTTACCCCTGGCTAGAGTGCAGTGATGTCATGGTAGCTCACTGCAACCTCAAACCCCTGTGCTAAAGCGATCCTCCTGCCTCAGTCTCCTTAGTAGCTGGTACCACAGGTGTGTGCTATGATGCCTGGCTAATTTTCGTATTTTTAGTAGAGATGGGGTCTCACTCTTGCTCAAGTTGATCTGGGGCTCCTGAGGTCAAGCAATCCTCCTGCCTCAGCCTCCCAGAGTGCTAAGATTATAGGTATGAGCCACTGCACCCAGCCTACTATCTTCTCGTTTCTTAAGATTTGCTATTATTATTTTATTTCAGAGACAGGGTCTCACTGTGTTGCCTAGGCTGATCTCAAATTCCTGGCCTCAAGGGATCTTCCCACGTCAACCTACCAAATAGCTGGGATTATAGGCATAAGCCATGGTGCCCAAATTTCAAGATTTACTATTTCTTATATGCCAACTTTCTTTACTTATTAATCTCCTGAAAAATGTCAGTCATTTCTTTTGGCATACCTCGCAAATGATCAAAGATAAAACCTAAAAGCCGGTGGATTAGACAATAAACTATTAAGAGGAGAAAGACAGAAGTAAAGAAAACAAAGGAGAGAAACCGAAACCAAGCCAAATCAAAATGAATTTAGATATAAACAAATAATGGATCACAAAACACCTTCCTTCCAAGAAGAGAAAAAAGCAATAGAAATTTTATCAGTTATGTAAATCATCATGATTCAGCTCTTCTGCTAATGAATAAGAAATAGGGGTGGGGCAGGAAGACAGAGGATTTAATATTTGGAAATTTATATTGAGTGTGAGTTAATTTCCTTGATTTCTCCTTGGGTGTGAAGCAGCCTCAGAGTAAATGTTTCTAAGTGTGAACTAAAATAAAATTTTAAGGCTCACCCCCCACCGGCTGACTGAATGGATCCCCTCATGGCCAAAGAAATATCCTAAAACTAAATTGCCTGCCAGGAGGAGGGAGGTGAGACATGCCTCATCATGCCACACTCCCTTCTTGGGGACATCCCTTGTAACCCATTGACAGGTCTAAGGGTATGCAAGACAAACCTGCAGGTCCTCTATTTACACAACAAATCTATGTCCAGTGGCTCCTCTCTGATAAACAGCAACTATGTTAAAACATTCCAAGCCTTTAGACAAAGCTCCATGTCTTTAACCAATTACAAGTCAAAGAATCTTTAAACCCACCTATAACCTGTAAGCCACCTCTTTGAGATGGCCCACCTTTCTGGGCCAAACCAATGTATGCCTACCATGTATTGATTTATGACTTTACCTATAACCTCTGCCTCCCTGAAATGTATAAAACCAAACTGTAACCCAGCCACAGCGAGTCCACTTGCTCAAGGCTTCTTGGGAGTGGTTCCAGTTCATGGCCCTCAAATTTGGCTCAGAGTAAATCTCTTTAAAATTATTTTACAGAGTTTGGCTTTTTTCCATTGACAAGACTGACACCCAGACGTGGGGCTCAGAGAAGACTCAGGACCGCCGAAGGAGCCGCACAAAGTCAGCACCAGGTACTGGCATGACCGTTTTGGGCCCTCCGCTCAGAGCTTCTCCTTTGGTGGAACTGGCAAGTGGTCCTGAACTTCAGACCTCCCATTTTTGGTTGATGGTCTTGGTTTTCTCTGAGCTGGTTCTTTTACTAAGAATTGTTGTTTTGGATCCTAGATAAGTGAGAGACTGAGTTCCTCAGCTCTGAAGAGAAGGGGCATCTTAATCACCTCCCAGCCTTGGCAGCCCTGGGTGACCGGGGTCCTGAGTGGGAGTTGCCTGGGGCAATTCCCCAAGACTCGAGTGGCTCTATAGGGAACCCCCCCAACAAATTAATTAAGAGAAGACTCCCCTAGGAAACGCAGCAACTTGGCACCTGGCCTGCCCAGACGTGCGGCCCTCAGCACCCAGGCAGCCAGCGCAGTAGGTCCCTGGACGACCTGGCAGGCACCACCGAGTGCCTCCTGCCAGCCTCCTCAGGAGCCCGGGCCACTACAAGGCCTGCAGCGTAGTGGGCTCCTGGGTGTGCCCATGGCCCCTGGCACGCAGAGACTCTGAGAATGTCTATGAGGCCATCCTGGATGTGCAAGGCCAGCAGCGGGAGGAGAGCCCAGAGCAGCAGGTACACAGCTGGGCGCTGGGGTAGAGGGGGGCGGGTGGCCGCGCCTGCATGGAGCCAGGGTGCGAGGAGACCTGCTCAGCTTAGCATCCCGCTAGACGCCCGCCACTGTGTTCACGGACTTCGGGCGAACTCACTTTCCCCAAACCCAAAATGAGAGAGGTACAGGCTCACAATCCCTTCTCTGCAATTCCCAAGTGCCAAAGCTCCCTGGAAGCCCAAAGGATTTTGTAATTCACCCGGTGACAAAATTTCATTTGAACCAATATGAGGATGTTGACAGTCTTTATCACACTTGGCGTGAATATTCATGTTTTGCTGCAGAAATGCAACTAAACTTAATCGCAGGGTGCAGCCCAAGCCCTGCCAGGAGGTTATGTAACCTCTGGCGGGTGTGTGCTGTCCTGCAGCTGATCTGTAGTCTGAAACGCACCTGGACGTGGGGTGGGGCTTGCGGCCCTGCACTGGCTCCAGCGGCCTCGCCTCTCTCCCGGGAGCTTGGGGGTTCAGAGGAGATGGATGTGAATGGCAGGCATCCATTTCCCTTTTGGGCTGTTTCCAACATTTCAGTTTCTTTCTTTTTTTCTTTCTTTCTTTCTTTTTTGAAAAAACCAAAACCCAGGCCAGGCGTGGTGGCTCACGCCTGTAATCCTAGCACTCTGGGAGGCCGAGGTGGGCGGATCGTTTGAGCTCAGGAGTTCGAGACCAGCCTGAGCAAGAGCGAGACCCCATCTCTACTAAAAATAGAAAGAAATTATATGGACAGCTAAAAATATATAGAAAAAATTAGCCGGGCATGGTGGTGCATGCCTGTAGTCCCAGCTACTCGGGAGGCTGAGACAGGAGGATCGCTTGAGCTCAGGAGTTTGAGGTTGCTGTGAGCTAGGCTGACGCCACGGCACTCACTCTAGCCTGGGCAACAGAGTGAGACTCTGTCTCAAAAAAAAAAAAAAAAAAAAAAAAAAAAAAAAAAACCAAAACCCAAAACCTCTCCATGAGTTTGTTTCAGAAAGAAGACCAGTTATGGTAACGGTGGGGGGGTTCTCTCTTCCGAGTCCAGTTGTGTTAATTTGGGAAATTGAAAATAGAGCACGTTTTAAAAACACTCTTACATCCTCAGAATCCTTCCGCGGACCCTGACATCTCGGACTTTAGCAACTTTTCAGGGAGGGGCGCCCTGAGGAAAACAAGATGCGCAGAAACCGTCTGACCCCTTCGCCAGGGGCGTGATTTCCCACGGGCGGTTCACTTCTGGGGGGCTCACTTCCTGTCGGGGTCTCGGTTTGTTCCTCAGCCCAAAGGGAGGGGCAGAGGCTTGGATTTGACTCCCCTGGGTGCCCTGCCAGCTGCTGATGAGCCACCTAACTGCCCCAGCCCAGTGTCCCCAGTGTAAGCACTGTACCTAAGGATCAGGGTTGTGGAGACCCTTAAATGGGGCGGGGTGCGGAAGCGCTGGGCAGTAGCGGGCGGTCCCCTCAGACGACCTGGGGTCCCCCTCAGTGCGCTTCCCTTTGGGTCTGCGCAGTCTTCACTGGGGTTTCTTCGGGGGCAGCCCTCCCCCTGGTGGCCAGGGTGGGGAACAGCACCTGGCGGACCGGGATGCAGGTGGGGCCACGTGCCCCGTGGCTCTGCCAGCAGGCAGGCAGCTTCTCTGGGGTAGGTGGCTGGATGCCAGCTCTCCTTCCCCCAGAGCCCCTTCCTTTCTGGGCAGGCTCCCGGTGGCGCGCTCCCAGGCCCATTCTCTGTCCCAGTGACGGTGAGAGTGTGCCTGCCCCTCTGAGCTGTGCCCTGGAGGTGGGGGAATGGCCTTGCCCTTGGACAGTGTGCACAGAGAGTGTGTGCTGAGGAGGGGCGAGGCAGCCCTTGACCATGAACCAGGGCTCTGTAAGTCTGCCCAGGGGCCAGCACCTAAGAGCCCAAACCAAGGAGGAAGGAGATCCCCCAGGTCCTGGCATCTCCAGTTGCTGAAGGCAGGTGCGAAGGTGAGGATGAGAACGGCGTGTAGACAACTGGCCAGAGCCGCTATATGGCCGAGGGTGGAGCCTTCCCCAAGTTTAAGTGGAGGGGCAAGAGCCAGGAGACTGGGAGGCTGAGGATGGGGAGGAGGAGGCTGCTGAGAGGGGATCCTGGGAGAAAAGATGAGGGAGGGCCCAGAACAGAGAGGCAAGGATGTGAGGAGGGAGGCGACCAGGGTCACTTGGGAGGGTGAAGGGTGCCTGTCTGCAGGGCATCAGCTCAGGGCTTGGGGCAGGCTACTCGGCAGGCCCAGGGCACCCCCAGAAGAGAGGAGCCTCTGCCATGTACGGCTTTTTACAGCCTTGTCATTCACCATTCACTCAAATAGCACATACTGACACCTGGTGTGTGCTGGTCACCCTGCTGCACACTGGGGACCCAAAGCATCATAAGACACAGTCCCAAAGGAGCTAACAGTCCCGTGGGCTCTCATTCAAAGGCTTGCACCCAGGGTTAAGCTCCCGGCATCTTGGAAGGCAGGCATAGGTACCCCAATTTGCCCTGAGTACAAACAGGTTCAGAGAGGTTTAGTGACTGGCCAAAGGTCACACAGCCAGGAAGTGGCTGTGTCCAGGTCAGTTCTGGGCCCTATTTCAGCCAGGTGGCCTTCAGAGTTAGCCACCCTGTTACCCTCAGCAAGAACAGTACAAGCCAAAGGCAAACAAGTGCTCACTTTTCTGCACACACCTATGTGCCCAGCTCTGTCGTGGCCATGAATTCCAAACCCTGACCTTGCTATCTGCAGCTGAGGGTGCAGTAGGAGAATCTGACATCCCAGGAGAGGGCAGAAGCAAAGGCTTCTGAGGAGGGAGAGATGGAGGAGGGAGGTGAGCTGGGTGGACATCTCTCCTCCAAGGTGGCCACTCAGGGAGCCAGGGAAGCCTGGAGAAAGCCTCTGAGGCCCCTCCCCCGAGACCACAGTCCTTATTTCTGGGTGCGGTCACCATCCCACCCCAGAGGCGGGAGAGCCGGCCGGGAGCCCACTGCTGCTGCCGGACACTGGCCACTGGGAGGAAGAGTTACGGCCCAGTTGCCACTTCTTACACAAACAGCCCAGGAGGCGCCGCACCTGAGCAGGCAGCCTGCACAGGAAGGAGCCCAGGGCCCTCGTCCTCCCTCCTCCAGGAACTGTGAGTGGACCCCCCACCTGGGGAAGGGGGCGGCCACGGTTTCCTGTCCTCCCCCCTCCCCCAGACTCCCCACTAGGCCCTTCCCTATCCCGTCCAAAAACTCACCTGGTGACCCCTCCTCTCTGGATCGCAGACCCGCTCCCACTTCCTGGGGCAAACTCCAAGGGAAGCCCGAGGTGGCCATGTCTGAGATACAGCAACTGGCCTTGGGACAGATCCACCTGTCCTCTCTCGGGGCCAGCCAAGGGCCTTTGGAAAGTGGGGTTGGTAACAGCAGGGGCCCTGCAGCTAAGCTGAGGGGACTCCAGGGAGCTCCCCGCCCCCCACTAGGGCAGCCCTGGGTTGCTGGCTGCTTTCCACACACCTGGCCTGACTTTCCCTCCCCGTGACTCACCTGCTGCCCCAGGGCCCGGGAGCCCCGCTGCCCAGACTGTGACCTGGCTTGTGAGAGAGCAGGTTCTTGGGTCACCCCCCACCCCACATAGCTCTGGCCACCCGGAGCTCTCCCCACCTACCCCTCCGTCCCCTGCAGGCTGGGAGGTGGCCCCATGGTCCTCTGGGGATCTCCCTGGAGCCCCGGCCTCATTATTCGACTCTCAGCCCCTGGTTCCCGGCAGCCCCAGGCCTCCTGAGATGGGCCCTTGACAAGCCCACCCACCTCCTCTCCTCCTTCCCGGGCCCCAGCAGTCGGCCTCCCTCTGCACCTATTTTCTCTGCCCTTCCTAGAGCTGATCGAGTCCAGCAGTGGGAGGGGATGGGCATCAGTACTGAAATGTCAGCCTGCACGGGTGGTCAGTGCCAGGCCCTGGGGCATGGGAAGCACATGACACGACGTGACAATGCGATATGCTGTGGTTGTGATATGATGTGGTGGCGTGTCTGCTGGGTGCAGGATCTAGCTGGGAGAGGAAGTTCTAGGGCTGCCTCCTGGAGGAGGAAAGTGTTGCCAGAGGTAAAATCTAAAGGTTTCTACGATTCCCTCCCATGAAACCCTCTGGACCCGGGGCTTTTTCAGTGGCAGATTTTTTTCTCAGTGTTAATTAGATCTATGCAAGTATCTACTAGTTCTCTAGTTAATTTTGGTCATTTTATATTTTACTACAAAAGCATTTGTTTTCTCTAGATTTGTATATATTATGCTTTTAAAATTTATTAATTTCTTTGTGGCCAAGTAAATGATTTTTTTCTAAGTTTTTCATAGACATATGGAAAAAATGTACACTTTCTATTTAAGGGATAAAAGGTCCCTCATGTATCAAATCAAGTTTATTTTTGTGTGTGTGTGTGTGTTTTTTTTCTTTTTTTTTTTTTGTTTTTTTATTTTAAATTAAGTTTATTAAGTTTATTGATTATGTATAATTCAAAGTTTCACTTCCTTTGTATCCTTTTTGGTTTTTGTCTTTTATGCTAATTCTGATGAAGTTTTATTAAACCTCCCTCTCAAATTTTCCCTATAAAGTTCTTCTGGTGCTTTTATTAGTTTTTGCTTTTCATATTTAACGATGCTGCTTTTGGGAGCGTGCAGATTTTGAGTATTCTATCTTTATGAATTGTGCATTCCTGTCACTACATGTCATCTCTCTTTATCGTGTTTTAGTGCTTAATCTTACATTTTACCCTTCTATTTTTAATACGGCCACTCTTTATTTTACATTATATTACATTAAAAATAAATCTTTTTATTTTCAACCATTATCATTTTTTAAACTGTATGTCTTGTATACATCATATCACTGCATTTTAAAACCTGAGCTGACTCTTTTACTAGGAGAATTCGATCTGTTCGAGCTTCATTTAATAACTGATAGGCTAATTTTATTTATTTATTTTCCACTGAGGAGTCATAAATTCTAGACATCCTATTTCACACCTGAAAACTTCAGCATGCATTTCTGAAAAGTAATGTTTTGTTTTTCATAACCACCCTACCATTATTATAGCTGACAAAATTAACATTCGTTCCTGAATGTTGTCTAAGACCTGGGCTATAGTCAAATTGCCTCTGTTGTCCTAACCCATCTCTCTCTCTCCCTCAGTCTCTCTCTCTCCTGGTTTGTTTGCACCAGGATCCAGTCCAAGGTCGTGCCTTGCTTCTGGCTGTCTCTTTAATCGCTTTTGAACACCCCCCACCCTTTCCTTTGCCTTGACGCTGACTCATCAAGAGACCAGACCAGTTGCCCCATGGGGTACCTGTTTGTCGTGTGTGCTGGCTTCCTTGTGGCAGCGTTTCCCTGTTCTAACCCGTGTGACCCGTGAAGCCGTAGGGTCTGAAAGGTTCAGGCGCAGGGATCCCCAGGGCTCAGCGACAGACGACGCTAAGGAGGCAGGAGTCACAGATGATTCTACCTGTGTAACAGGTGATGCTGACACGAGAAAGGGAGACAATTTGATTTTGGACATCTTCCCAGGCCTACAAAGGACACCCGGCAGCAGTTGGATGTGTGAGCCTAGAGAGGGGTTGCGAGTTGGTGACCTACAGCTGGTCGTGCTCTCGCAGGCGGCAGAGCGAGAAGCCAGGTGAGACACCCGGCACTGAGGCCGTGGCAGAGGCGGCGCAGCCCCAGCCCAGTCGGGCTGAAGGAGGACCGGATCTGTCATCAAGGGAGTGTGGAAGGCCTTCCGACCAGGGGGCTGGTGTCTAAGTGAGGGACAGAGAAGTCAGCTCTGAAAAGGAGGCAGGGAGAAAGGAATTAGTCGGTAAAAGGCGATGCGAGCTGGGCCCAGGGAGCACCCAGGCCACTTCTTTGTTCCTGCCCAACATCTTACTTGCCTCTGTGAGTACACAGCTGTGAGATCTGGGTTATCGATATCTTATTATTGGTAATAAATACAATTAATGCAATTGTCCCATCCATCTGCAGCACTAAATACTTTGAAAAGCACTTTCAAGAACATTTCCTCATTCTATCTTCACTACAATTTCTGGAATGGGCAGAGTAGACATTTTATACCTGGGGAAACTGAGGCAGGGAGGCATTGTGACTTTCTGAAGGTCACCCAAGCGGCAAGTGGCCAAGTCAGGACTGTGTGACCCCAGTGGTCCTCTGAAAGTCACGTCTCCTTCCTCCTTCCCTAGGTGGACAAACCCCCGGAGCCCGTGTGTGCCAACGTAGAGAGGCAGCCTCAGGCCACTTCGCCGGGCGTTGCCGCGGCCCCCCACCCCAGCCCTGTGTGGGGGACGCACACAGGCACCAGCACTGGGCGCCCCTAGTACTACAACCCGGACACGGGCGTGACGACCTGGGAGTCGCCCTTTGAGACTGCTGAGGTCTCCGCTATCCCAGCCACCTCCCCGACCTCCGTGGGCAGCCGCGAGAGCCTGGAGACCAAGTGGAGTCAATGCTGGGATGAGGAGAGCCGCAGGGTCTTCTGCAGCCCCTTGACGGGTGACAACGCCTGGGAGGGGATGCGCCCGAGACTGGCCCCGGCCGCCCCAGGGACCAGAGGGCGAGGGGCGGGGCTATCTGCGATCCCTCTGGCCCCGCCCCCTGCTCCACTCGGCCCCAGGGACCCAATGGCAAGGGGTGGGCTGGTCCCTGCAGCTCCCCGTTCCCAAGACGGACTACCCTGAGTTGCTGACCAGTTACCCAGAGGAAGACTATTCCCCCTGGGCTCCCTCGGGAGCCCGGCCCCACCTCTCCCTTCACCACACCCCCCGGCTGGTCTTGTCACATCAGCCAGGACAAGCAGAAGCTTTACACCAACCACTTCACCCCAGAGCAGGTAGGGGCAGTGGGCAGATGGACCCAGACAGCCGCGGGTGGCTCCTCTCTACTTTCCTCACCATGAGCTCCCCTTGGCACTCTAAACCGCAGCTCCCACGCAGACCCTAAGCCAGCCCAAGACTCGGAGTCGCCTGCATCTGCCTCTCCGAGCTTCCTGCTGCTGACCTGGACACCGGTTGGAGGGAGCCTTTTCTCTCCTCTCACGAGCTGGGTGGGGGGCCCTGATCCTCCCACTCCCCACAGCGGGTGAGGTTGGAGGACCAGCACGGGAAACAAACAATACTTCTACAGCCCAGACGACTCCTCCGTCCAGTCGGAGCTGCCCCAGGTAACCAGCTGGGGAGAGACGGGGAGACTATATATGACAGTGTCTTCCTCCCCAGGTCCCTGTCCCTGCTCCTTGAAGCATGCACAAATCTAGCCATGACAGTGACACTCCAGCCCAGGCCAGCCCTCCTGAGGAGAAGGTAAGGGGATGACATGAAGGCCCTGGCAGGACCACCACAGAAGAAACGGGGAGTTTCTGGAGATCCTGGAGGCAAAGACTGGGTGGGACACATCTGTCTCCCCCATGGCCCCAGCACTAGCCCCCAGAGGTGGGTGAGGCTGGGAAGTGGGAAGGAATCTCTCCTGCCGCTGCTGCCGGGGAGCAGGTGCCACCTGCTCCAGCCAGGAGGCTGGGCTGGTATGGAGCGTTCAGTGGAGACACAGGCCCAGCCCGTGGGGGGTTGCAGCCGAGGGGGAGACTGGCCTCTGCCCCCCATGCCTCACCCTCTGGACTCCCTGCTCGTTCCCCTTCTCTTAGATCAGGACCCTGGACAAGGCAGGAGTGCCGCATCGCACCAGGACGGTGGACAAGGGAAAGCAGCCTGGGCAGGGTGGGCCTTAAAGATGAAGTTCACTCCCCACATGCCAGGCTCTTATTAATCTTCATAGTGACCTCATGAGAGGTCCTGTGAGGAACCTGAGGCACCGAGAGATTAAAATGACTTGCCCAAGGTCACCTGGCTACCAGGTGTTAGATTTGGGAGTCCACCCCTCACAGTCGGGTGCCCTAGGCCTGTTCCTAAGCTCTGTGCCCTGCTCCTGGGGCTAGGAGGGGCCTCAGCCTAGACCAAATCTAAGTCCTGCCCACCCGCTGCTTCCCCACCCCCATCTAGGAGGAAGCACTGGAGGGCCTCCTGGCCGGTGCTGGAGGGTGGTGTCCTGACGTTCTTCAAGGACTCACAGACCCCAACTGCAGTTGGCCTGGTGAGGCCCAGGCCCCCAGGGCAGGGACCCCCCCCCAGCCACCCTGTCTGGCTTAGAACAGACCAGATCTGAGACAGCGGTCTGTGAGTGTCCAAGGAGCTGGGCCTTGGCAGGGAGCGGGTGACGACAGCAGGTTCACCCCAGGACAAGCAGTTTTAGCCACTCGGGGATGGGGAGCAGTCCTTGAGGGTGGACAGCTCGAGGCTGGAGGGCGGGGAGGCTGGGGCTGAACACACCTGCTCACAGGGACGGGGCTCTGCTCCTTCCATCCGTCTCCTGGGCGGACAAGCAGCAAGGGACAAGCCAGCCAGCAGGATCTCTGAGTTCCAGGAACCGTTGGGTCCCTTTCACCCAGCCACCTCATCCTGTCCCTACAGCCACAGTGTGGTAGCAGGCCTCTCGGAGCTGAGGGCTCCCTGTGACCCTGCCCACCCTTCCTCCCCGTCCCACAGAGGCAGTCTTCCAGGTTCTGCACCCCTGAGTACACGGTGGAGCTGAAAGGGGCTTCTCTCTCCTGGGTCCGCAAAGGCAAATCCAGAAGGAGGGAAGTGTCGTCCTGTTGTCCAGGGACCCTCACTGTAGGCAAGCCCCAAAGAGGAGCACCTGGGAAGAGCTGGGGCTGGAATTCTCAGGGCTCAAGGCCATGGATTCTGTAGTTCCCTCCCCAGGAGCTGAGTTACTCGTCCTTGCCCTGGAGGGTGGTGAGAAGTAGAGGCCTCTGGGAGATGGGACCCTGTGTGCCTAGAACAGTGGCCGCTAGAATGGTGGCAGCATCTCAACCTGAGGCAGGAAGCTCCCCGGCCCTGGTGCTTACTCTGATGGGCTGGGCAACCTGCTCTTTCTCCCCGGGTCCCCATCCTGCCCCTGGGCCAGAGCC
This sequence comes from Eulemur rufifrons, assembly GCF_041146395.1. Lineage (NCBI taxonomy): Eukaryota > Metazoa > Chordata > Mammalia > Primates > Lemuridae > Eulemur > Eulemur rufifrons. The sequence goes on along the minus strand of NW_027182826.1, from coordinate 1,898,197 downwards.
CAGCTTCCCACTGGACTGGGTCCCCAGTGGGTAAGCCAGGGCGGTGGACGGGCTGCCAGGCTCCCCCAGCAGGCGAGGGTCCTCCCATGGCACGCCCTTCACTGTTCACGTGCTGTCTCATTTTTCTTTTTCTTCTCTTTTTCTATTTTTTGGAGTTAGAGTCTCATTCTGTCACCAAGGCTAGAGTGCCATGGCATCATCATAGCTCACAGCAACCTCAAACTCCTGGGCTCAAGCAATCCTGCTGCCTCAGGCTCCCGAGTAGCTAGGACTACAGGCACACACCACCATCACACCACCATGCTTGGCCAATTTTTTAAAAATTTTTTGTAGAGACAGGGTCTTGCTTTTTTGTCCCAGCTGGTCTCAAACTCCTGGCCTCAAGCAATCCTCCGGCCTCAGCCTCTCAAAGTGCTGGGATTAGAGACGTGAGCCACTGCACCCAGCCTAAACCTTAGCTCTTAAAAAATGTCTAGTGTGTAGCTCCACAAACATGGGATCTAGAGGCATGAGGCCAGTGTCTGCAAAAGAGCTCCCTGGAGGTTTAGTTAGGAGTCTCAGGGCTGTTGGGTACCATATGATGATGATAGCCAAAAGCATAACCTTGTACTTCGGCTCAGAAAAAGCCATTCTGCAAGGAGCCTGAGTGTGTAGCTTTCTGATGATTCACCAAGGTTCATTCAGTTCTACAACCAGGATATCTACAGAGCAGAGTTGGAAAACTGGTTTCGTCTCATGAGCTACTCTGATTTGGAGCTACCTTGAGAATTCTGGAGCCTTCTCCAGGCTTGGCAGGGTAGGGTTCTGTGATCAACTAGCAATGTCTGCTATAGTGTCACGTGGAGGAGGGACATCACATTTGCTAGCTATGTGCCTTCCCTGACCTCGAGGGACAGCCTTCCAACAGTTCTCTTATGAAGGTCATCTGTGGGCTTTTCATGAAAGTGTCGGAGCAGGACTTTCTGAGCTGTCTGTGCTGGCCAGGAGCAGGAGGCAGATGGTGCTGTTGGAAGCTGCTCAGGCCAAGGGGAGGCTGACAGTCCTGAGTGGAGGTCAAGGAACCCCCTGCCTCCTGGCTAGCTGGCGGCCACCCTCTCTCCACTCCGGGTGGCCTGTAGGCAACTCCAGGACGTTCCTCAAGAGACAGCCCAAAATTCTATATCATCAAGGACAGATGGGTTAGTGGGGCCCAGGAGATGTCCACACCAGGTCTTCCTAGTCACCCCAAAGCCACAGAAAACGTTAGTATCAGTCCCCCAAGAGCCGCTAGTACCCTCAGCCTGCCTGTGCGTGCGGCAGGATTGACGTGTCCTGCAGTACGTTGCTGGGTAGCTATGTAGCTTGGCCACATTTTGTTTTTTTAACCAGAACGAATCTGCAGAACAGCTTTGTCTTCTGCATGAAACTTTCAGATACGAGCTGACTATGTTTTGAGAGAGCTGCCACAGAGAATGGAGGTTGTTTTAGAAATGTCATTAGGCCACTCTCTGAGGTCATCCCCAGCGGGGCCCCTGCCTGCTTAGATCACAGTGGGGCTGTGCTGGCCACCGCTCAAGGGTCTCTGGTCATTGCAAGGGAGGTGGAGGGGTGGAACATGCGTTTTTCTTTTTTTCTTCATTTTTAAAGCAGTTTAAATATTAATAGTATTCATGTATGAGTTTAAAAGGACAGTCGAAGGACAGTCCTCTCTGATGCTAGAAGTTGTTCCTTGTTCGAGACAGCTTCTGCTGCCTCTCCCACTGGACCTAAAGGGCAGGGTTGGCGGGGGCTGCCACTGCCCAACATTGACATTAACCCTGAACTTGGTCCTCAGAGCCAGAGGCTACGGAGGATCCATCCACTCAGAAAGGGCTTGGAGCTTCAGGCCTGTTGTAGCCAGTTTTCTTCTGGCATTTTGTTTAATTTCTGCTTCTCGAATTTCTGCATCTCAGTAAAGTGGGCTGGGGGGTGAGAGAGGGTGGGGACTCCTGGCTGCTAAAGGAGGGCAGCACTCTAGGTCCTCAGTGAGCATATGGGAGGGGCACGGAGGACACTCGCTTCCTCTGGGATCCGCTTTCAAATCCTCTCTCCCCACATCTCCTTCCCTGTCAGTTCCAGTGGCAGAGGCTGTCCCTCAGGAAGCTTCCCTTCCTTAGATTTCTGCAGGCCAGTGCTCTGGGTGAGGGCCGCCACGTCCTGCGGGGGCTCATGTGGAGGTGGGTTGGGGCAGGGGAAGTTTCCCCGACAGCTGAGCCATGCAGATCTGCGCTCCACTGCCACTAGCTATGTGCCCATGAGGAAGCTGCTAAAACTCACTGAGCCTTGGTTTGGTCATCTGTAACACAGAGAAGCTGTCACTCACTGCTTTAAGTGTGGTGGAAGCCCTTGGTTCCATTAGGCTCTGAGTTCCTGGGGGTAGGGGACAGGTCACCTCCATCTCTGTACCCACCTCCCTCGGTGCCAACACCCAGGGCAGACTCAGGGAACCAGAGATGACCCAGTGATTTGTGTCCCTCTAGCTACAGGGTCGCAATGGCTCGGAGTACCTGATCCAGCATGACTCAGGCCATCATCAACACCTGGCACAAGGCCATTGCCCATGGCATCCAGGAGCTGGTAGGCAGGGCCTGGGGTCTCTAGGGCCACTAGGGAGGGGTGGCCAGCTGTTATACAGGGCAGCTGTGCCCACTGTGGGACACAGGGAGCTCCATGGCACCAGTGGGCAAGCGCCACTCCCTGCAAATGCAGTGTCCCCTGCATGGCTGGGATGGCAGGATGCTAAAGAAACTGCCTCTGTCATCTGTGAATCCAGCCCGGGGGTGGCCCTGCAGGCACCCTCTCCACGTGCGGTGGGGAGCTCACCCTAGAGGAATTTCCCATTTTGAGGGAGGCAGGAGGAAAAGTAAATATTCTGGGAACCAACTTCAGGCTGGAATGGCAGGCTGAAACTAGAAGGTAAAGTTTGAAAGTATTGATTTCAAGAGTCTCCCATTTCTTAGGTTCAAAATATCAATTGTATAAGTAGAGATAGGTCAGGTCCCCTCTGACAACTATTTACCTGGAAATGACCTGGGGGTTTTTGACCCGTAATTCCCTATGAACCAACACTGGGTGCAGCTTTTGGCTGTATTAATAGAGGTAGGAACCCAGAGCCAGAGAGGTGATGTTGGTGCAGTTGTCGGCAGTACTCCGGCCCCAGCCAGAATTAGAAGCTCAGAACTGGGAGCCACTTACTGGGTTACGTCTACAGGAGCTGAGGAAAATACAGGAAGAGGGGCCAGGCACTGGGAGGTGGGTAGGGGAGGACAGGATGACTGATTCCAACACCTGTTCAGCTCCGGGCAGCTAAAGGAGGCCAATGTGCTGAGGTTCCATAGTAAAGGTGAGGGGAGTTAACCTGGGTAAGGGAAGAGAGATCGCTTTGCCTGAGGACCGTGCCTGCTGGGAGGGCATTTCAGGTCCCTTGCCCTGCCCCAGAAGGACCCCCAGCTGGCCCAAGGTCCTGCCTCTCTGAAGCTAAGTGATTGCGGTCTGCAGACTTGCCCGCCCCCCCCCCACCGCCCCGGAGGAGGAAAGTGAGAGTGACAATGTGGCCTTCCGGTCTAGTGAGCCCTGGGAAGCTGGCAGGAGAAAAGGATGACACGCGGCTGAGTCTCAGTGTGTGCAGGGCACGGGGTGGGGAGCATCCCAGAGACCTCTCTCAGCGGGTGGTGATGCCCCGCTGGGGCCTGCCCTGCCAACAACCCAGATGCAACTGACAACTCACAAGGTCCTACTTTCCCCTACATTAGGTGCGCCCACCCTGGGCCCCAGGGGTCTGCAGAGCGCAAGTTTCTGCAGGGGCGGCCCATGCTGCTGCCGCTGCGGTAGAAGGGCTACATCAAAGGTACCGGCTTGCAGAGGGCACGGTAGAAGGGCTACATCAAAGGTACCGGCTTGCAGAGGGCACGCACGGGTGACGCAGGGCCGGGCGGCGGCCGCTGGGCGGCGCTGACGAGTCTGTCCCCTAGACCAGGTTCAGCCGCGCGCTGGCCGCACTGTGCCAGCGGCAGTGGAGCCTGGTGCTGCGCTTCGTGCCCTGGTGGGTCGCGGTGCGCGGTACTTGGGGTGGGCTGGGCCGGGCCTCCTGCCAGGACTGCAGGATGGAGACCCCTGGGTGGGCGCAGGGTTGAGTGGGGAAAGAACAGGAGGCCTTGAGTAGGAATCACAGCAGGGGCTTCAGCCCCACCCCTCCCAACCCGGGTCCGCGCCTCCCTCCATCCCAGGGCTGGACATGGACAGGCTGTACCGCATCAGTGGAAACCTGGCCACTATCCAGAAGCTGCGCTACAAGGTGGACCACGGTGAGGCCAGTCCCCATGCCTCTCCCCGGGGTCTGAAGGCGCTAAGGGGCCCTGACCTCCCTTCCTCCGCCCCAAATGAGCGTCTGGACCTGGGAGACCGACGCTGACACTGGGAGGACGTGCACCTTATCACAGGCGCGCCGAAGCTCTTCTTTCGGGAGTTGCCCAGAGGTGGGGTGGATGCGGCAGGAGAGGAACTGTCCTGCCTAGGGCCACCGCCTTGGCCAGGCTCTGTGCCACCATGCTTGCTGACCCCGCTCCCCTCGCAGAGCCCACCCTCCTCCTCCTCCCTCCCTGTCTAACTCCCTCCCTCTGATCCTTCCCTTGCTTGAGTTGCACGACCAGGCCCAGCGCAGCCGCTGTATTCGTGACCTGGTGGGTTCGCTGCCTGCCCCCAACCGCGACACGCTGCAGCTGCTCTTCCAGCACCTGTGCCGGTGAGCCGGGCGGGTGGGTGGGAATGGGGTGGTGGGTCCTGGCAGGACCCCCTCCACGGCTCCCTCCAGCTCTGGGCCCTGATTCCACCTGCCTGGCCGCAGGGTGATGGAGCACGGCAAGCAGAAACGCATGTCGGTGCAGAGCGTGGCCATCGTGTTCGGGCCCACGCTGCTGCGGCGGGAGACAGAAGAGACCAGCATGCCCATGACCATGGTGTTCCAGAACCAGGTGGTGGAGCGCATCCTGCCGCAGTGCTCGGATATCTTCCCGCCGCACTGACTGCGGACCTGCGACTGGGGGCGGCTGGAGGCCACCCAGCTGGACTTCAGGAGACCCTCCGCCTCCCCCGGCGTCTGCAGGCGGTTGTGACGTCCTCACCTCTCGGTTCTGAGGCTATGGTGACCCCTGGTGGGCAGTTCGCAAAATGTGATTTTTTTCTGAGGCATGTCCTGTTTGGGGTTAATTGGGTTCTGCTTTGTATGGCAGTGTCGCCCCCTGTGCGCATGCGACAGTGTGCGGCTGAGTGTTTTGGGAGAGACCATCCTGGGAGGAGAAATTTGGTGAGGGGGCTTCCCGGCTTCGTCGGGCCTTCCCCTGAATGAGGCCCTTCACCAAGACCCTGTGTGTCCCAGTCCTATGCGGACCGTGAAGCAGCTAAGACAACTGCCCCGCTGCCCAAACAGGACTGACCCGGCCTCCAGCGTGGGCAGCCGGACCTGCCCTCCTCAGGCCTCAGGGATGATGTTGCTGCGGGCCTGCCGGCAGGCTGGCTGCAACCCAGTTTCACCTGCTTTCCTGTTCCTGTTCCGGCTCCATGCTCCTGCCCTCCCTGACCCGCTGGTGTTCTGCGCAAGGGTTCTTCATGTTGGCTAAATGTGCACTCTGAACCTGCCACTTGACATGCACCGTTTCCACACACCATCCCATTTTACAGATGAGGAGACTGAGGCTTGCAGAGGCAAAGCGACTTCTTCAGGGCCCAGTAGAGGATCTGACTCCCCAGAAAAGGCTCCTCTCACACTAGAGCACAGCCGGGGGGTGGGGTGGGGGCCCTCTAGCTGTCAGGTATCCCTGCCTGGTGCCCACCTAACCTGAAGAGTTGAGAGAGGCTGCGGGGTGGGGCAAAGGACACAACCCCAGGATAGGAAGTGTGAACCCTGGGGTCTGCAGCCCCTCCCTCCTCAGACACGAGCCACCTCAGTTTACAGATCTCGGCCCCCCGCTCTACCCTCCTGTTCATTTTTTCAAAAAATGACAGCTACTATTTATTGGACATTGGTACCACACCAAGCATTTTACTTGGCCTATCTCCTTGTTACTCACAGCCAATATTTATTGTCTGCTCTTCTGTGCCACACAGTGTGTCCTGGGCCGGGGACTGCACACGCTGCCTGCCCTGGTGGAGCTTATAATCCAGTGGGTGGGGCTGACCCACGCCCACGCCCACCCCAGTGCCAGCAGGGCCAGGGCAAGAGTATACACAGAGGCCTTGCACCGTATGTCTGGACATTTGGAAGTTATAAATCAAACTAACAACTGTTAAATATGTTCTATTCCCCTACTCTGACATATGCTCTGATAGTGACCTGGAAGGCCAGGTTCTAATTTAAAACTTCTGTGACTTCCGAGTTCCCTGCCCCAATGTGGGCATGAGAAGAGCTGGCCCGGCTCTCAGCCTGCCCGCTTGTCTTCCCACCCCCAGCCATCTTGGCCCAAGGAGAGGTTCCCATGCACACGTGTGGACACTCTAGTCCCTGTGTGCAGCTGCCCATACCTCCTGCAACCCGCTGCCACTTGGCTACCCCACTGGTGACACAGTCCACCCTTGAGGGACATTCTGGAGTCCCTCGTATTGGGAGTGTGGTCTAAAGGGGAGGGTCTGGCCTTCGAGAGGGCCCCACAGATTCCTTATCCTGTGAGGGGAGCCGCAGACAGAGAAGGTCTGGACTGGAGTCTTGCCAAGCAGGGGACCCATGGCAGGGACAACACGCACCCGAGTCTAAGGGCGGAACTGGACAGACCTTGAGCAACTGATGACTTGCTCAACCACTGCACAAGAGCTGGGAGAAGCACAGGGTGCTCTGAAGATGTGTCAAGGCGGTGACTGTTGTCCAGGGATCTGAGATGCCTCTGCAGAAGCCACATTTGAGTGAAGCAGTAAAGAATGAAGAGTCAACCAGGCCAGGGGTTAAGGGAAGGGTGTCTAGTCAGAGGGAACAGCATGTGCAAAGGCTCTGGGGCAGAAAGGCTTGTGGGGAGAACAAGGTCTGAGAGGAGACCCTCATGAGTGGAGCCCAGAAAGCCAGTGGGCATGGGCACCAGCTGAGGCCAGAGAGCTGGCAGGGGACAGAGCATGTGGGGCATGTGGCCAAGAGCTTTGGGTCACCGGGACAACAAGCTGGAGGATCCTTGGGCAGAGAGGCCTTGGGAAGTGTCTGCTCCCCGCCCCCACCCCAGGCTTATGACTCTGCCAAGGCCTCAGGGGCAAATAATGCAGCAGCAGGCTGAGAAGTCCCAGAATCATCACATTTTGTCACAAGGAAGAGCTTCAGAAATCACCCAGAAATCAAAGCTGATCTCTGTCTTTCAGGAATCACCCATTGCCAATGAGAAAACTCCTAGAGAGACAACGTCAGAATTCGCCTGAGGTCACTGGCAGGTTGCTGGCATGGCTGGCCCAGAGCTTTGTTTGCACAGTCTGAGGACCTACTGTGTGCCCCACCAAAGTCTGAGGCACAGCAGGCGTCCTCAACACTGAGCACAGCGTGTGGTAGGCACTGTAGGTGCACTGCCAAGATGTTTTGAAGGAACTGGACTTTGTCCAGAGACACAAAGACATATAGAAACAGTATCAGCCCTTTTGAGGCTCTGTCTGGTTGGGGAAGGGACGTAAAAAGGAGTGACAGTGGCACAGCTGATAAGCTGGCACAGGGGCCTGTCCCCAAGCCTACAGCCTCCTAGCAGGTGCCCCTAAGTCCTCCTGCAGCGTGGAGTATGTCCCTGCAGCCACTCTTGAAAAGGCCCTGGTGCCCGCCTGATTGCTAAGTGCGGTGGACACATGAACAGCCTGCTGTCCTCCCTGAGACACTCCGCGCCTTTGCCCCAGGCAACCCGGGTCCTCCCCATCACTCCACCCCTCCCTTCCTCAGCTCCCCCTCTTCTGCCCGCCCTGTAAATGGTGATGGGCCCCAGGTTGTGCCCTCCCTGAGGGCCCTCATGCCTTCCACTGTGGGCACTCAGCCACCATGCCTGCATGTGTCACCCAAATCTCTATCACCAATGCAAACCTCTCTCTCCCGAGTCCCATGTGCAAGGTCCACCTGCTTGCAGGACACCGCCACGTGGATGGCTGCCAGAAACCCCAAGTGCAACCCGCCTGCAATGAAACTCCAAACCAGCTCTTTTCCCTACTTCTGAGCATGGCACCTGCAGTCCCCAAGTCCCCATCTTCTACCTTCTAAACATGTTCCAGATCTGCCTCTTCCACCCTCCCCTGTTCTCTCTCATCTGGGTGAGGACAGCAGCCTCTGAAAGGGCTTCTCACCCCGTTCCATCCTCCACCCAGCAACCGTCTGACCAGGCCACGTCCCCAATCTCCGCATGCCAGCTGTGCCCGTGCCTGTCACTCCCAGCACACTGCAGGCTGCTTCTTGCCTCAGTGCCTTTGAGTCGACGGTCCCCCCGCCTCTCCCACTTTCCCCTGTCTCATTTCTCCTCCGCCTTGAAGCCTCAGCTCCCCCATGTGTGCAGCTCCCTCGTCACGCTCAGCTCGCTGGACGCAACTGCGCTTCCGTGTCTGCCTCTCCCGCTAGGCTGTGGCCAGCAGAATGTTCCCAAGCCTCACCCACTGCGCCGCCAGTGCTGCTGCCTCACTCGTTTTGTTGCCAGATCGCACCCCATCCTATGGACATGCCACGCTGTGTTTATCCATTCATCAAATCATGGACATTTGAGTCGTTGCCACTATTTGGCTATTATGAATAACGTTGCTATGAACACCTGTGTACAAGTTTTTACGTGGGCATATTGTCTTAGCTCGGCCTGCCATAGCAAAATACCATAGACTAGTGGCTTAAACAACAGAGATTTGTTTCTCACAGTTTTGGAGGCTGGAAGTTCGAGATCAAGGTGCCAGCATGGTCTGGTTCTGATGAGGACACTCTTCCTGGTTTGCAGACGGCCGCCTTCTGGCTGTGTCCTCACGTGGCAGACAGAGCTTGCGCTCCGGTCTCTTCCTTTTCCTACAAGGACACTAGTCTCATTTTTACAGCCTCATCTAAACCTAACTACCTTCCAAAGGCCTCACCTCCAAATACCACCACATTGGGGCTTAGGGCTTCAACATATAAATGGGGGGGACACAAATATTCAGCAGATGACTCATGTTTCAGTTTTTTCAGGTGCATACCTAGGAGTGGAATTGCTGGATGAAAGGTAACTCTGATTTAACCTGTTGAGGAACCATCAGATTGTTTGCAGCGGCACGAATTACACCTGCCAGCAGGGCACGAGGGTTTCTGTTCTCACTTTCTGCAACGGCTGTCTCGGGTCTTCATTCTCCTCAAACCCCTGGCCCTCCCGACCTTCCCACCCTCTCAACAGAGGGCCTGCCTCCACCTCGCAGGAAAATGGAAACACCTGTCCCAGCATCCAGATCAGACCTCCCCCACCCCACCCTCCCTGGCCTCCTCTCCCTGGAAGCTCAGAGCAGACGTTTCTCTAGGGCACAGCTGATCTCCGTCTTTCGGGAAATACCCACGATCACTGACCGCTCCTCTCTCTTGCTCACTGAACTGCTGTCTGGGGTTGAGGGCCCGGGAGACGGAGACCAGCGAGCAGGGAGCTCACTGGGCATGCTCTCAGGACCGACACCTGTGCTGGGGGAGGCAGGATGGAGCCTAGGGACAGTTGAGCTGTGACACAGGTCCATGGAAGGCCTCAGCCACCCCACCAGGAAGCTCTGGAGCAGGCACAGCCTCAGCATCACACCACATTGTGGCCAGGAGTCAGGCCACTGCCTTCCAGAGCTGGGGCAGGGAGGGCACAGATTGGGGCCACATGGCTCTGTTCAGCCCAGGGCGCGTCCTGGAGAGAGGCTCGGAGGAGAGCCGTCAGCCTCCGGCCCCCCTGTAGCTGGGGCAGCTCAGGTTCGGTCCTGGGATTCTGCGTGGTGCCCGTGGCATCCGTTCTGACTTCCAACAGGTCCCTTCCCCTAACCATGGGATCGTGTTCAAGTCTCTCTCTCAAAAATCCTCCCTCAACCCCACATCCCTGCAACTGCCTGCTTTCCTCCTCCTCCTCCTCCTCTTCCTCCCTGCCAAACTTCTTGAAAGAGTCCTCCACACTCACTGTCCCCACGCGCTGCTCCTGTTCACTCCCCAACCCCGATGCACCAACAGACCACTGCGATGCCACATCATGTTTGTTGGGTACTTTTGGGTCTTCACAATCATCGTCCTCTTGGGGACATCCTGTCCTCTGCTGGCTGCTCCTGCCTTGGAAACACTGCCTTCCTCTCAGCTTGCATGATGCCACGGCCTCATCTTCCTCCTACCTCTGGCCAAGCAGCCTGTTCTCTGCTGCGTGGCCAGTAAGGGCAGAGCCCGTGGGGCCAGCCCTCCTCTCCCTGGCCTCTCTCCCTGGATGTCACCATCCACACATGCCGCATCAGTGACTAGTGAGCAGGCATGACTGCCCCTCAAAGCTCTCAACCCCAGTGTCCCCTTGACGACCTGATGATGTCTGCTCTGGGACAGTCCTCAGTCTGAGACTGGATTCTTGCTCCTCCCCACACCTGTCCTCCAGGGTTTTACCTGTCCCAGGAACAGGCTCCACCCCCCCCAGCCAGGCAAGCCAGGAACCTGGGAATGTGGCCTGCTCCCTCCATCTCCCCCTCTCTGCCCGCCTCCCTACCTGATCTGTGTCCCAGTCCTGTCGTTCCCCCCTCTGCCACACTCCTCCTCTCCAGCCAGGGCCCCTGCTCGGCCTCAGGGGCTAAGATCTCCCACCTGGACCCTGCGGCTGCTCCCAGCCCTCCCCCTCCCACATCCTCGTGGCCACCACTCCCCCCAGCCTCATTTAAACAGACACACCTGATCATATCATCACCCTGCTTAGAAACCATCCCACCTGCCCAAGGAAAAGACCCCAAGCTTTAGCATGGCCTGCACACCCCTCTGCCTCCTCTTCTGATGCAGTGTGGCTCAGTGGCTGGGAGCATGGGCTCTGGAGTCAGGCCACCCGGATTCAAATCTGAGCTCCGCCATGCTAGAGGATTCTGGGTAATTGACTCATCCTTTGTGTCCTGTTTCCTCATCTGGAGAATAGGGATGCAACAGCAGCACCGGCCTCAGGGGGGCTGGGCAGATGACGAGATGACATCTGCAAGGTTGTGAGAACACAGTCTGTTCAGAGCAAACATTCAGGGAACACTCGCTGGGCCTCATGCCTTACCCGCTTTCTTAGTTTCTGCACTGCAGCTACACTGGCCTCCCATGGGTTTCTCAAATGTTTCATGCTCCCCCACCTGCACCCCAGGATCTTTGCACGTGCTGTGCCCACATTGCAGTTCTCTTTCCCTTTGCTTAGTCATCTTTTAGCATTGTGCCCAGGTAACCATTCCTCAGGCGGCTCTGCGGAGTGCCCAGCCAGGTCAGCTTTCTCTGTTACACACCATCAGAGACCCATACACTTCTGTTATTTCAGTTTGTCATTTCACATTTATACATCATGATTATTGTTGTGTGTCCCTCCTCCCACAATCCTATAAGCCCAGGAGGGCCGGGGACTCTGTTGTTGCTCACCATCCTACGCCCAGCGCCCAGCACAGTGCCTGGCATGCAGCAGGTGTTCAAGCCAATACATGAAAAGGAAGACAGCCCGAGCGAGAAGCCCGGCTCTGCTATTTCCTACTGCATGATCGTGGGCAAGCTGCTCACCTCAGCGTGCTCAGCGGTAAAGTTAGGACATTCACGCCTACCTCAGAAACTTCTTACCGTTATAAAATGAGACGTGCAACATGCACGGCCCAGAACCTGGTGCAGGGACACTTGCGCAGTCTCGCTGGCCTTCATTCCTCAGAGCCAAGGATAGTCCTGGGTCCCGGGGTGAGACAGTCTCTGTGGCAGGGCCAGAAGGAGCCAGATGCAGAAGGGTCACAGAGGTTCCCCTGGGGTGCAGCCAGATTGCCTCGAGGGCAGGACAGCACATTGGTCCTGGGACCCTTTTGTTTCCAGAGCTCTAGAGCAGTCCTTTTCCAAGACTTCAGCCCGGCAGCGCCATGGGGAAGGGTACTTTGTCTGTTTAGGACTAGAGCAGCAGAGAGAGAAGAGTGCCCCCCGCAGGCCAGGACAGGAGGGGACCCCTTGGGATTAACTTGAGAGGTCCTGCCAGGTGGGACTGGGGGGAGAGGGAGGTCCAGCCTCCCGTGCCCTCCAAGAGCGGACGTTCTACTTTGCTGGCCAGCCCCGGGGCGCGGCTTGGTGAGCTAAGGGAGGTGAGAGATTTCCTTTCAGGGAGAAGTGGCAGGCCAGGAAAGTCCCGCATGTCCGGCTGGGAGAACGGACGTCATTCTTTAGAGCCCAGCAGGCACCACTGGTGACAACCAGGTGGACAATATGGCCAGGGATGCGTTCTTCTTTTTATGAACTTTTTATTTTGAAAGAATTATTGACTCACAAGAAGTTATGTAAATAGTACAGTGAGGTCTGGTGTGCCCAGCACCTGGCTTTCCTGGTGGTGGCATCTTACATAACCACAGCACATTATCACAATCAGGAAAGTGACCCGCACTGTTGATCAGACTACAGACCTTGCTTGACGTCACCGCCGCCTGCATGCACCCATTTTTGCTTGTCTTTGTGTATAATTCCGTGACATTTTATCACATGTGTGGATTCATATAACCACCACCACAAGCAAGATGCAGAATGTTCCATTCTGGAGAAGAAATTCCTGACGTTTCCCCTTATAGTCACATCCTCCTTCTCCTTCCCTCATACCTGGTAACCCTGTCGTTCTCCATCACTATAAATGTTTCATTTTGAGAATGTTAATAGGTGGAATCACGCGGTATGTTTGAGATTGGCTTTTTGCAGTCAGCGTAGGGCCCTAAGACCCACTCCAGTTGCTGTGGAGATCGATCGTTCCTTACTTGTATTGCTCGGTAGCGTTCCACAGAGATTCTCCCAGCAGTGGCTGAAGGACGGAGGAAGGGGCCCAGTTAGGAGGCTGCCGGTGTTCAGGTAAACAGCGCGAGGCGGACACGCATCCCACCCGGCTGGCACCGCCTGGATGAGTTCAGGCCACGCGGGTGGGGTCTGCGGCAGAGCAGCGTTTGAGAGTCTGGAAGCAGAGCTGCCAGGAGGGGGCGCCAGAGGCCTTTTGCCCAAGGGGTGATTCCGAAGCGGGACACCAGGGCAGGTTAGAGGGAGCTTTGGGCCACTGTGCACATCGGCCGAGAGAACCCTGAAGTCCTGTCGGTCTCTGCACCCCAGCGCTCAGGTTTCAGTCCGGCCCTGAGCGTCCGAGACTGCGGGATGACGCAGATGTGTACTCAAGGAGGAGGCAGCAAGGGGAGGCCCGGACCAGGAAGTGGTGGGCTGGGGTCAGGCACAGGGCGGTCCTCAGCAGGCCGGGACTGCCCCTCAGAGGGTGGCTCTGAGCTCAGGCCACCGGGCTGCGCCGGGGCACCTCTGCCCGCCCTTCCCATCCCTAACGACTGCCCACTTCTCTCCCCAGCCCCTGGCGTGTGCTCTACACCCTCCCACCCGCCTCCCTGCAGGACGCCTTCCCCGACGCCCCCCCACCCACCGCCCCTTCCCCTGAACGCTCTGGGCTGTGCGGATCCGCATTCATGAAGGGCGCTGGCTGGGCGCTGGCTGTGTGTGGGTTAAAACAATGCGCATCCTCATCCTCTGTGTCCCCTCCGCGTGTAAGTTACCTGTGCTTCTTAAGAGAATCTCCCTCATGAGGCCTTGCCTAATAATTTTTGGTCCATACACCTGTGAGACTTCTCATTCGTCTCTTGTTGCCCGGAGCCTGGCACACAGAAGGGGCCAAGTGAAGGTTGATTGAATAAATGAATGAACCTGTCAATTGTCCTGTCTTTGAAGCTCCCCTCCCCCACTGATTGTTCCGTGGCGGTTTTCTATGTGGGCATTCCTTCCCCTGCAGCCCAGGAACGCTGGTGGGCTGCCCTCCCCCCTGCTCAGGTCACTCCGCCCCCTCCCCAGCAGGCTCACCCACCCAGACAGCTTTACTTTCCCCACTTGTGCTGCCGGACCCCAAATCCCCCACGCAGCCCAGAGCCCTGAGCCCCACGCATACCTCCCACTGCTTCTTCTTTGCTTGTCTCTTTCTGCCCTTCCCAGTGTCTGTCTTTCCCGCAAATATTCAGCTCCATCGCAGCAGGAATCTTGTCTGTCTGATGGACCAATGCACCCCCAGCACCTGCCCGGACTCAGAAAATATTTGTGAAATGAATGAATGAATAAATGAATGAATGACTCTCCCTCTGAGGTCCTACGGACACTTGAAACACAACACACCCCCCACAACTGCCTTCTCCTGTCTTTGCCACCTCTCTCCTCCTTGTCCCCAAATTTACAAATCCTGGAGTCCCCCTAGATGGCTCCTTTCCCCACATCAGCCAGTCACTACGTTGCCCGGATTGCACCTCTGAGCTTTCCCACCCTCACCTCACTCCAGTCCCTCCTAGGCTGGACCCTCCACACGTCCCACCTGGACCTCCTCTCCTCAGGGCAGCTGGGTTTCCGGCCTGTGCCTTTGCTGCTGACCACATTGCCGCCTGAATGATTTGTCTAAAATGTTAGTCGTGTTACGTCAACTCTGACTTAAAGCCTTCATTGCATCCATGTCCCAGTTGTGTTTCCTGAAATGTAGGAGTCACGAAGTGAGTGGCACATGACATGATTCTGGGAGGTTCAAGGACCTACACCATGCACCAGGGCACCCTGGGGTGACCATTAACACAGAATTGCAAGATGAGAAAGTTGGTTCTTTCTAACTCTGATTACACTGAGGAGAAAGAAACATCTTTTTTCCCCTCGTTAATTTCTCCTTCTTGCGGGAATCAGGACTCCAGCCACAGCCGCCGGCCAGCCAGAAAGGCAACTAGCAGAAAAAACAACACAACAAAAAGAAAGACAATTAGTGATTAATAGATGGAACGATAACATGGTCTTATTAATATTTTTATTTTATTTACTTTACAGTTACCTTCTATATGTGACATGTGATATCAGGTTTCTTTTTTATTCTTTCTTTCTGTAGACTCCTTAGCTGGGATTATAGTCGCACACCACCACATCCAACTAATTTTTTCTAGCTCACTCTTGCTCAGGCTGGTCTCGAACTCCTGAGCTTGAGCGATCCTCCTGCTTCAGCCTCCCCAGAGTGAGATTTACTTTTGTACCTTTACATTTTTTTTCATTGTGGTAAAATATACATAACATAAAGTTTACCATCTTAGCCATTTTTTTTTTTTTTTTTTTTTGAGACAGACTCTTGTTCTGTTGTCCAGGCTAGAGTGCTGTGGTGTCAGCCTAGCTCACAGCAACCTCAAACTCCTGGGCTCAAGCGATCCTCCTGCCTCAGCCTCCCGAGTAGCTGGGACTACAGGCATGTGCCACCATGCCTGGCTAATTTTTTTCTATATATATTTTTAGCTATCCAGATAATTTCTTTCTATTTTTAGTAGAGACAGGGTCTCATTCTTGTTCAGGCTGGTCTCGAACTCCTGACCTCGAGTGATCCTCCCACCTCGGCCTCCCAGAGTGCTAAGATTACAGGTGTGAGCCACCATGCTCTGCCAAGGTTAATGTTTTGATTGCTGGACTGCTTGCTCTGTCCCACTAGACTGTAAGCTCCACGAGGGCAGGGACCTCCACCTTGTCCTTGGCTGTCTCTGATTCTGAGTGGCTGGTACAGTGATGGGCGCAGAGCAGGTGGTGTTCAGTTGGCATCTGTGGGAAATCAGGTAATAGCTACGTTGTGAGGGCTGCGTGGGCAGTGGCCCTTCTGACAGTATTCCAGAAGGGTGGCACTTGGTGAACAAAGGCCTGGAGGTGGGAAGCAGCAGGGTGTGGGGGGCAGATGGGCTGCAGTTGGCGTGGACAGGCAGAGGCCGGAGGGATGAGACTGGAGAGGCCCTCAGCCTCCCTCACCCCTGCCTATTATGAGACCCCACAGCCCTGGCACTTTGTCTACACTTCCTTCACACCCTACATCCTGCCTCATGTGATGCGAGTTCATTCATCAGCACTTACTGAACCCCTACTGTGTGCAAGGTATGGCGTTGGGGCAAAACACCTACCATGTGCAGCACAGGCCAATTTCCAGAGTGATTTGCCACCCAGTATCACACCTCATGCTCACAGCAGCCCTACAGAAAGGAATCGTCCATCTGTCCATCCATCCGTCCATTCCCGTACTCAAACACTTAGTAAATGTGTATCAAGTGCTGAGCACGTGCCAGGTGCCAGGAATGCAAAGCAGGCAAGGCCAGCAAGGCCCTCATGGAGTGGGGAAGAACGAACTCGTAAACAAACCAGCAAGGCAGTCTGCAAGTGTGATAAACTCTGTGTAAAACCTAACAAACGGGTGATATTGTAGGGAGAGACTGGGCCCATCACTCTGGTCAGTCGGGGGGCTCTCTAAGAAGGTGCCATTGGAGAAACCTCCAGCCATGGGAGGAACGCGCCAGGCCGAGCTCGCAGCAAATGCAAAGGGCCCGGCAGCATGGGACAGTACCTGGGCATCGGAGGGACAGTACCTGAGTGTCACCGGAGAACTAGAATATTCGATGGGGTGAAGTGGGGAGAGAAAGGGATGAGATGGAAGAGAAAGCCAGCAGCCAGATTAGGAAAGGCTTGTCGACATTTGGATTCATCCTACTGTGAGAGGTTTTTTTTTTTTTTGAGACAGAGTCTCACTCCGTCACCCAGGCTAGAATGCCGTGGCGTCAGCCTAGCTCACAGCAACCTCAAACTCCTAGGCTCAAATGATCCTCCTGCCTCAGCCTCCCAAGTAGCTGGGACTACAGGTGTGCACCACCAGGCCTGGTTAATTTTTCTATTTTTAGTAGAGATGGGATCTTACTCTTGTTCAGGCTGGTCTTGAACTCCTGAGCTCAAGTGATCCTCCCTCCTCGGCCTCCCACAGTCCTAGGATTACAGACATGCGCCACTGCGCCTGGTCCCTACAGTAAGATTTGAGTCCACTGAAAAGTTCTACAGAGGTGAACCAGCGTGTCCTGGCTGACGTCTCCACACCATCACCGGGCCACTCTGGAGGCAGTGGAGTTGGGAAGATCCACATTGGCTTAAGGTCTATGTGAGAGATAAAACTGTTGGAACCAACTCCAGAAGCCTTGGTTTCTCTTCCAAACCTATTTCTCCCCATCTTTCCAGTAAATGGCACCACTGCAACCCTATGGCTCCAGCCAGAAATGTCTAACTTCTGCATCCTTTCTTCCTCCCCTCCCCGGCCCCTCCCCCCACCTCCAGCTCTGTCAGTGTCCACACCAGGAGAAGGGAAGTTTCCAGGCAGTGCCAAGTTGTGTTTGAGGTTAAGGTGCAGCCAAGCAGCCTGGCCGTGGGAGAGTCCCAGCTACTGACTCTTCCCTGCTGCAGGTGGAGACAGTGGACATTCAGCTTCAGCCACAGTGAGGTTCCACCAGGTGAAGATGAAAAGGGACAAGAGCTGGGGCTGTTGCCAGAGAAAAATCAAAATGGTAGACCATGGACTCCAAGTTGGGAAAGGAGGGAGGGGACAGGGGAAACGTGGCAAAACTAGGGCTTTAATCCTGGCAGCTTTGCTCTAGAAACCATGCTCTTAACCATGACACTAGACCACCTCCCTCAATAAAACCCAATTTTATGGATTGAAATCCAACGTTCTTTTCATGACATTTTTCACTTTATTAACAAGTACATTTTAAAACAAGTTAAATGTAACCCTGTGGAGAACTTATAGACTCTTACCTCTCTGAATACCATACCTGTGAAATGTAGGACTAACTTTAATTTATAGGAAGAATGGAAGTAATAGCTTTGGCACAGAATTCCTTTTTCCCTTAAAAAGAAAACAAGGGTGGGAAAGTAAGCAATGATACTGAGGGAAAAGGGAGACTGTCCTTTAGGACTAGCCATATACAGAAATCTAAAAAGTAGCTGCAAATTAACTCATATTTTAACTATATCAAAGCACTGGCTCAGATATTGTGGGGGGTTGGTTCATGGATAACTTTGTAAGTCTGATAACAGGCATGATTTCGTGTTTTAGAAAAATGAATATGTATTTAAAAATTTTATAAAATGATTTCATAGTGTCTGTGGACTCTAGGTTAAGGACACATTGCACTAAGAAGTCCCTTAAATCTTTTGGATAATTTGTGATTCTATAGTCTGACAGTTTCTGGATTAGGGTCTCTTAACATGTAGCTTAATATTAATATTACATACTTAGAAAATGAGTCATATGCTTTATTTCTAAAAGCTCCATTAAAACTATTTAGTATTAGGTATATTAATTTTCACAATAACATTCTTACATGGAGAAAGAAAAATAAAATATGCAAAATCAGCTTCTCCAGTTATTCCAATGTTTTAACTATTTAGGAATATACTTTCTTTCTAAGAAAAAGGAATCCATTAATATGCAACATCCACATATAAAACAGTCAGCTAGATATTTAAATTCATATTGGTCTCAGCAGGAAATGGCTATGCTCTAGGCACATTTATGGCATGCTTGATAAATTAAATATTGATAATATAGGAACTATAAGGAAACTATTTCCTCAATATAAATCTGCCAAGAGGCAGATACACCAAACGCTCCCATAGATGCTTTTAATTCTTTCTTGTCTTGTGTAAGCACAAGGGAAACAAATATGACTCAACTATTTTTAAAACAACATAAATGAGTTGAATACATTCTCTAAACTGTGTGTACATCTGAAAAATGGTTAGATACTGAATATCTCAATCTTAGAAATAAATATCTTTCAGAGAATACTTCTGAGCGATATCAGGAAGATGGTGGAACAGGAGGTTACCTGTTTATATCCCCCCACGAGAATTCTGCACCCATTACAGACAAAATACTTTGTGGGAGACTTTGGATTCAGGCAGGAGGTTGTGGAGCCCCAGACCTAGGAGGTTGTTTTGAGAGTGCCTAACAACACACAGGTGAGAGATCTGGCAATTGCACTCCCAGGTTTAAACCTGGAAACAGCTTCATTTCTCAAAGGGCTTAGCTATAGGGATGAAAACGGAGACATTACAACTGAAGCCACAGAAATACCAAGGATGATGAGAGACTATTATGAATAAGTATATGCCAACAAATTGGAAAATCTAGAAGAAATGGATACATTTCTGTAACCTACCAAGACCGAATTACAAAGAAATAAAAAATCTAACTGGACCACTAACGAGACAGGATATTTGGCAAGAATTTTTTGGATAAGTCTTCAAAATCACAAGTAACAAAAGCAAAAATAGACAAATGGGATTACATTGAACTAAAAAGCTTCTGCACAGCAAAGAAAACAATTAACAGAGTGAAGAGACAATCTACAGAATGGGAGAAAAATGTTTGCACATTAGACATCTGATCAACTATTAATATCCAAAATATACAAGGAACTCAAAACACTCAATAGCAAAAAACCAAATAACCTTATTAACAGATGGGTATAAGTCGTGAAGAGATGTTTCTCCAAAGAAGACATACAAATGGCCAACAGGTACATGAAAAAAGGCTCAACATCGCTCATCCAAACCACAATGAAGTATTACCTCAACTTAGTTAGAATGACTATTATCAAAAAGATAAAAGAGAACATTTTGGCAAGTATGTGGAGAAAACAGAACTCTTTTATAAAATTGGTGGGATTGCAGGGATAATAGAAGGAGGGTTCCTCGAAAAATTGAAAATAGAATTACCGTATGATCCAGCAACCCCAGTACTGGGTATACACACAAAGGAAATCGTATCAGTATGTCAGAGTGAGCTCTGCACTCTCATGTTTATTGCAGCACTATCCACAATAGGCAAGATATGGAACCAACCTAAGTGTCCATCAACTGAAGGATGGATAAAGAAAGTTTGGTATATAGACACAACGCACTACCATTGAATTATATGAAAGAATGAAATCCTGCCATTTGCAACAATGTGAATCAACCTGAAGAATATTATGTTAAGTGAAACAAGCCAGTCAGAGAAAGAAATATACTACATGATGTCACACAAATGCAGAACATGCAAAAGTTGATCTCTCGTAAGAGAAAGTAAACGGTGGTTACGAGGAAGGGGGAGAGGGAAATCTTGGTCAGATAATACATAAATACAGTGAGATAGGAAGAATAAATTTCAAGAGATCTATTGTACAGTAGATGACTATAGTTAATGACAATATATTATATTCTTAAAACTTGTAAAAAGTAGACGTTATGTGCTATCGCCACAAAAATGATATCTATGTGAGGCAATGGATTTGTTATTTAGCTAGATTAGCCATATCACAATACCTCAAAACATCATGCTGTACACAATTAAAACATAATGTTGTCTGTGAATTTAAAAATAAAATTTAATAAATGTTTACATTATCAGAAAAGATAATCAGACTTCTTTCAAAAGTATACTTTAGAGTAGTTTCATATTTTCTATCTCTCTTACCTCTTGATCTTTTTTAGTTTTGCTTTCCAGAGCCTCAGATTCATCTAAATCATTCTTGTCTTTTAATTTCAATTCCATTTCTTCTTTTTCTGTTCTTAGTTGTTCATAGTCTATTACCAGGTTATCATAGTTAGCACGAAGTGAGTTCAACTCACTTTCTACATTTTTCTATAATAAACAAAACCAGATTTTCCAATCAGAGGGAATTCATGTCATATATGCTTTGTTTCCTTAACTAAAATTTGGATTAAGTAATTAATTTAACTTTGATTCATTTGGTGGTTTAAGCCATTCTTTTCTTTAACAACTTTCTAATGGTCTACATTTTGGTAAAGTGGCTCATTTAGAATAGATTATTTTGAAAGGAGTAGAATAAAAAACAAATCATAGAAATAAATCATGTTGCCTGTGTCTGACAGGCACAGTTCAACTGGGAAGGTAGGGTGCACATTGGAAAGTTTATTTGGCTACAAATCCTCAAGTTCTTCAGCAATAAAGCTGATAATTTAATTTCCCAAATCCTATTTTATGTTTCAGATGGCTCTGAATTCAGGAAGGGAAACAGATATTATTTATTGATTTTTAAAACTAATAGTATGGGTTTGAGTATGGCTATGTTTTACCATACTCAAAGAGGCCTATCTCTACTTTCTCTACTATGATGAGAGTTATACTACAAGTTAAAAAAAAGCCTACACCAGGGATTTTTGAAAAAACAATAAACCTTTAGAGTATGTCTCAGGAACACAAAAGCACTTTGTCTGTGTACTTTATGGGCATTAACTAATGATAATAAGAAGCACTGCACTTGCATTCCAAAATAAAAATGAAATTTCCTATAATAAATACATTATATAACTATGTGTCTTTGAACATGAACAATCTAGACAGTAAACATGGAATCTAAACTTATTTTATTATTTACCACAGTATTCCTTCTTTCTTAAAGTTTTGATGAGACTACATATCTTTATCAGTATTATCTGGAAAAATGACCCCTCCCTAATGTATCGAGCTGTACATTCTATCTGCCTGAGAATTTTGACACTTTTAAAATCAATCTTTTTATCTTCATGGTATTTCCTAAGGCAAAACAGAAACTTCACAGACATCATAGATACCAAGGTCTGCTAGTGAAGAGCTAGAAGCAAAGTTTTACCTATTAGTACACACTTGCCTTATGAAATTTTTAGCCTTCCTCTAGATGCCTCATAGGTATCAAGTATAAATATAAAGAGTGAGCGAAGCCTTCTTCAGTGCCACAATTGTTACTGAAATTAAGTCAGAGCTAGTAATGTGCTACAACAACAAAATCCAATCAGAAAAGAATTTTAAAAAGAGGATAAAGATTATGTTGTATCAAATCATTGAATTACCTGATTTAGCAGCTTTGTTGCTGGATTCCACTCTATTTCAGTTAATGTATCAAGAGTGTTACTGCAAAAGTCAGACTCTGAACAGAGAGCTGTAATTAGGGGAAAAAGAAATTTATCCATAAACATATTTATTGAAAATCCTAAGTCAAAGATCTCTAAAAAAAATTCAATCAGAGGTAATAAATAATAAGCTCAAATTAGCTAATATATGCTTAGAGTATGAATGCCAAAAATACATTAAGAGATGTGGTCTTTCATTTATTGTGTGACTTAAGATAACTGGTATGAATGAGTGATAAAATATAAGATCCTTAATGAAATATAGGTAAAAAGGACAAATTCTGAATTTGAAATTTGGTCCCTGTAAGGAGATTTTAAAATGCTCCCCAAAGTAGATTATAATGTTGGAGACATAATTTTGAAACAGATTCCTATGTAAATGCTATCCTTTCAAGATTAGCAATGTTTAAGGTAGATGTTATATCATTAGTAATTTAATTGGATAATGATTAGAACAAAGAAACAAAAACACCTTTCTCTTGTGTGTTTCCCCTATAGTGCATCATTCTTAAGAGATTTGGAATTAATAAAGAACTTCATAAATGTTTATTTTCTTAAAATTACTTATTTTTATCATAAATAATCTCCATTGTAATCACATACAGAATACACACACTTTATTTAAAAATCATGTTTATCACATTAACTAAGTTATAACTAGCTTCTCTTTATAAGGAGGCTTTTATAATTTTATAATTACAAGTAGATTCACTTGAAAAAGAACTCACATTCATCAATTTCTCCTAATAGAGTTATAGCAGGCTTATGTGTTTTTGTTGTTATAGTTGTTGGCATTTGAAATCCACCTGCATAGTTTGAGTCCTTCATTTTGTTAATTTTGTCAAGGCACCAAGTAACTCTTCGTTTTCTTTTAGCCTAAAGAAAAAAATCAAAATTATGTCACAGAGGTCTGTTTTCAAACAAGGTAACTAGTTTCTATTTTTGAAAGCCACTCACTTGGTAGAATTTTTATTGAGCCTAGTTTGATATCTTACTAGTCTAAGGACATCCCAAGATCAGAAAATATACTCAAACTTTTCAAATTAGTGTTTAACCCCATAGTATAATAATATGATCAAACTACTGTTTAAATTTCACTTCTTATTTGAAGTGTTACTTACAAGCTTCTTTGGGACTTATTTGAAAGGAAGTTGTTGACTTACAACCATTGAAACAATCTGTCATTAGACAGGAGGGACAGCTGCTGCTGCCATCATCGTAGCGACCCCCTGTGGGTACCAGCCCTAACAGAGAAGGAACAGATCGCAGGTAATATCACAGGTAGCCCATCTGAACTTCCCTCAGCAAATAAATCTTTCACAGGGTACTTCCCAATGCCAACTCCCTTCCAGTTTCCTTGGTAAAGCAAATGCCTCCACCAGTGCCCCTGACCTCATTGCTTCCTTTCTCTTTTGAGACTTGCTCATTCAGTTATGTGTCCATCTGTCATCTCCACCGACTCCCTCCTCTCTGCTTCACAAATGCTCAAGCCTCTCTGGTTGAGTTTTTCTTTAAAAATAAATAAGACTTCGCTCTAGCTACCATTTTGTTTTTTTCCTACTTTGTTCTCTCTCATCATTTATCCACTGGCTCCTCATCCCTTCAGGGACCCCTCTGTTTCCGGCTTCTGATCCTACCCAGTTGGGTATCCTTACTACTCACTCCGCTTTGCTGGTTTCTGTTCCTCTGCCTGACTCTTAAGTATGTGTGTTTTTCCAGGTTTCACAGTCTCCACTGTTCTCTTGCGCCTTTACTAGGTACACGTACCATCTCATCTTATGTGATCCTCTCAACAACCCTATGGCTTATGTTCTCTTACTAGATCCTTTTAATATATGAACTGGGTGCCCAGCAAGTTTGGAGAAGTTGTTTAAGGTTGTACAGCCAGTTGGTGGCTGAGCTCATGCCTACAAGTTCAGAGCCTACCCTAACACATTGCCTCTCCAGATTATCTGTTGTCTCCAGAACATACTACGTGCTCTCTCAAGCCTCTCCACACACTTCCCTTCTGCTTGAAATGAACAGCATTTTCCACAGCCCATTCTGCAAAAGCCCAGTCATATAAATGTCCTTGACTCCCATAACCTTTAGCTCAACCTCATTTGCTCCCAGTGCCACCCCTGGACCTTGTCTGAAACTCATAAACCTAAATCTTAGACCTTCTGCACTTACTCCAGTTGCCATCCTTCCCAACTCATTTATTAGGTTAATCCAATTAAAGCTATTTAGCTTACCAGGGACCCTACTCCCTTGTTATACGACTTTCTTCTGGCCAGCTCCCTCTTGCTTCTCATCTCATCATCTTAGATTCCATATCATTATTTTAATTATGTTTGACATTTGAAGTCAATATCCTCAAATTATTTGCCCCATTTTCTGTGCCTCACACCTATACCACACAATGTATACCCAGGTGAATACACTGCGTTCTGAACCTTTATCAGCTTCCTGAGCACTGCCAGAGCCATAAAGCCAGAAGACTGGCTGCCAACGTTAATCAGGTCCTTAATGCTACATGGCAGGGCTCCTCTCCCCCCTGTCAGCTTTCTTTTCCATTACCTACAAAGGCTACACTATTTCAAACCCTTAGTATCTCTGCAAACTTGTGACTCTACCATCACCTGCCACATCCGCAGAAAACTTAAACTTATTCCACAAAGAAAGTGTACGCTTACATTTATAGAAGTACTGCCTGCACGGAGGCCTATCCTTTCCTCTATGTTTGTTACAATTCAAGAGGTCTTTCTCCTCCTATCTAAGGCCAATTCCTTCGAATATATTTGAGACCCCATGTCTGTGGGCCATCTCACCCTTTAAGTTGGCTCTCAGCCCTACCACATAACTCAAATTACATTTGCATATGAGCTCCTTGTTTCTAAATGTAAAGAATTTTTGTCTATCTTTACCTTATTTAACTTCTTGGCAGACTATGACACCACTGACCACTAGCTGCCTGAAATATTCTCTTTCCTTAGTTACCGTATTCACCTCATTTCATTCTTAATTCTAGAGCTAAACCTGGGTTCCTTTATGGATTCTTTTTTTGCCTTCATCTGAAAAGTTATTTCTTGAGATTTTGCCCTTGGTCTTCTGTTATTTTCATTCTCAACATGTTCACCAAACAAGCTCATTCATTCTCATGACTTTAATTTAGATCTGTAGTAGTTAATGCCCAAATCGACTAACTGTATCTTAGCTCTTCTACCTTATCTTCATGTATTTGCATTTCGACTGCCCGCCATCTCAAACTGAAGAAGTACCAAATAAAATGTTCAGTATCTCCATTGCTCTTCATTCAGTGTCCCTTCACTCAATGAATACTGCCACCTGCTATCCAGGAAGGCAAACAATACTTGCATGTCATTCTGGACATCTCCCTTTCCCTGCCCCTAAATTCCAATCACAAAGTCCTGTTGAGTCTGCCTCTCAAATAGCTCTCCACTTTATCCAATTTGTTCCTTTTCCGGAGCCACAATCCTTGTGGAGGCCCAGCCAATGTGATCAGCACAGCAGCTACATCTTTCTAAATTGCAATTCTGATGTCACATATATGGCTTTTCTTTGTCCCTAGCATAATGTCACATTTAAATCCCTCAATGTGGTTTAAAATGCCCCTGCCACCAGAAAATCTTGAGTCCAAAGAATACATATCATGCTGCTTCACAACTCCAAGCTTTTGTACATACAGGTCTCCTCCTGGAACATTCTTCCCTAAGCCATCCATTGGGCTATTTCCTACTCATCAGTCAGTCAACCCACAGTTCTTGATTGCCTTCTGTATACCTATCATGGCGGCTTGTACATATGCCTGTTCCTTAATGACTACTTTTTGTTGAAAGTATTACTGTTGCAGGATTAAAGGGAAAGAATAAAAGAACTTTAAGCTTTAAAAAGTAAGTTTGTTGGGATAAAAGTAAATCTATGTTATGCCTCTCTTCTTTCCCCATGGATAATCAACAGATAACTATAAATTTACTTCCTTTTATTATTACGCAAGAAAAACACTAAGATTGTTGCTACTTTTACCAGTATATACTAGAAATTCAGCTAAGTTATTTACCTTCTTAATTTTTTGGAAAATGTCATGAATTGCCCTGGGCATAAGTCCTAAGTAACCTTCTGAACCCATAATAGTATACGTTTTTCCTGAAGCAGTCTGCCCATAGGCAAATATAGTCCCTGAACAAACAAAATGCACTCACACAAAGATTTAAAATGAATCTGCAGTGGCTAGAACTATCAATACATGTTGCACAGACACCCAAGACTAAAATGTTTCTGCAACACTGAGCGAATACAAACCATTGTAGCCTTGTATGGCAGAATCGATGATTGGTGCTGCTATTTCTTCACACACATTTTTAGTAGTTTCATTACTATGAAAGACATGATATGCAAAACAACAACACATTTGAAGTTAAACCAAACAAATCAAATGTGTTTTCATTCTGAACTAGTAATTACTCAAAGAAATAAAATTGTGAATCTAGGATGATAAAATATTTAAGACAGTATTTTCTTCAACTTTTTGGTCCTTTGAAAAAAAACCTCTCCTTGAGGTAAAATGTTTTGGTCCTCAAAGACAAAAAATATACTACAAGTTAATGATCCTATGTGTTTTTACAAGGCAGTAGACCACAGTGGTTGCACATGGGGTCTGGAATTTGTCTGCATACAAATTATATAACTGTGCTTTAAATATTAATTTATTATCTCACGTATCATACATGATGGCTAAACAATTTTTCATTTTCAATGAAGCAGTTTACAAAAGCCTTAGTCTGATCTTTAGTAATAAATCTAGTATTAGTGATAAGCCTTCTGTACTCTTAATAGCAAAAGAATAGCAAGCTAATTTTTGATGCTCTTATATCTTATCAAAATTGAAGGCATTACTTCCATCAACTTGGTAAATGGCATTATTGTTAGTTTTCCAGTAAACTTGGGCAGTTTCTCCAAGTTCTTCTTCTGTAAAAATATAATACTGCATTTTAGCATAATTGGTCATAAAAATTATGTTATAGGAAGGATAATTTAAGATTTCATCTTCTCAAGAAGACTTTATTTTATTTTGAGATGGCGTCTTGCCCTGCTGCTGGCACTAGAGTGCAGGGGTACAATCATAGCTCACTGCAACCTCAAACTCCTGGTCTCAAGTGATCTCCTGGCTCGGCATTCCAAGTAGACAGGACTATAGGCCTGTGTCACCATGTTTGTATTGTTTGTAGGGGGTGGAGCAGTGGTGTATCCATATGTTGCCCAGGCTGGTCTTGAACTCCTGTCCTCAAGGGATCCTCCCACCTTAGTCCCCAAAGTGCTAGGATTATGAGCATAGGCCACCATGCCCTGTTGAAGATTATTTTAAAAGATAGTAATAATATATCACTTATAAGAGAAAGATGGAAAATCCAGCTTTGAGGATTCAGCTCTCTTAAATGGGGTTTCAGTGCCTCTTGCCCTGTCATGGGAGTTTCTTGTGAAACCATTCATTCACCCTTTCACCCAACACTGGCAGCTGAGAGGATAGATTAAAAATGAAACTGATTATGTCCCTCTTGCTTAAAACTCTTGAAAACTTTCTGGAAACTTATGAAATCCTTAGCATAGCACATGAGACCTGGATCATGTCATTTCACTCTCCAACCTCATTGTCCTCTAAATTTCTACATGAACCCTAAGCTCTACTTGAAGGTCTTCTCAAAATGACAGATTTAACCTCTTTCGGCCTAGAATATTCTGACCTTCCTTTCCAGTAAGTAACTTATCTATTGTTTCACTTGTGAAAACTGTCAGGACTCTCCTGACACGAGCCCACCCCACCCAAACTGTCATCTCTCTTATGGACTAATCATTTTAGCAAACATTCTCCACCTGCCCATCATAACACTTGTCACAACCTATTGCAATGGCTTCTTTATGTTGATGTCTTCTAATGTATTAGATAAGGAGCTCCTTAAAACCAGGAAATCCCAGATCTTGATATTCTCCGTAATTAAACGCTGTATTCAATAAAAATTTCTCAAACACAGAAAATGTTAGCCTTTGGGGTCGAGGACCAGAGGCTACTAAAACAAACTGACTTCATTTATTCCCCTTCCTTGTTTTTCTCCATGCATTTATTACTTACACATAACCACTTAACGCTCTATATTTTTAACTTTATGTTCTGTCTCTCCACTAGAATGGAAGATCCACAGGGCAATGCGGTAGCGTCTGTTCAGTGCTGTAACGGTGTACTAAAGTACATATATGCAGATAGATAAGTATTTGTAGCACGACTGAATGGATGCAGTCTTGAGTGCCTACTGAATGCAATGCGACAGACTAGTCCTTGCCCTCAGGGAGTTTAGAGGTCGCCAATTAAGCTTAAAATGACCACACTCTCCCATAAGACTTCTTTAGGGCGTGGAATGGGGTAAGCAGGCTCAGATGTCAGAAAAACAGAAGGTGAAGGTCTTCAACGTCAGCGAGCCTGCATTAGAGTTACCTGAATCTCGCAGCTGGAAGTTATCTTCCAGATCTCGGATCCTTCCCTGTCACTTCACAGACAAGCAAACCCCGGAAAGCAGCTCTGGGAAAGGCTGGAGCACTCGCCCCTCCCCCTCGGACCCGCGCCGCCGGCAGCCGTGCGCGTCCCGCCGCGGTCTGGGCCACCTACCTGCTGCTGAGTGGCCGGACTCGCACGCAGACCGCCACGGGGCCTTCCTCCGCCAGCTTTCTCACGCTGGGTCCCAGGAAAGTGGCTAAAACCCTCCGCCGCCGGCGCCTCAGGGCGCAAGGGCAGACCCGCCTGTAAGTTGAAAATTTCCAAAACGCCGCCTCTGATTGGGTCGCGGTCTCGTGACGTCATGGACGAGTCCACCTACGGCGCGGTGCGGGGGAGAGCGATGGCAGGCGGCGCACATCTGACGGAGTCTGGCGGCGAGCGGGAGGGTCGCATGGACGGGACGGTGGCCTGACAGAGAGCGGCCGTCTCGGTAATAGCCGGACACTGCTATTTGCTAAAAGCCCCTGAACACTATCCTCCACCCCCTCCCTTGAAGAGTTTGCAATCTGTAGAAGAAACAAGGCAGGGACATGTACTTTTCCACTAAAAGGGAATTACGATTTTTTTTTTTTTTAAACCACACTAAGAGTTTGAAAAAGAAAGAAAGAAAGAAAAAACCTCAAACGACGAAAGTTGAAACTCACTGGCCGGTCTAGAAAGGTAAGAAGCTCGTTGTGCTCCTGACAAACTATTTGAGTTTAGGTTTTTTTCTTTCTGTGTCTTTAACTCTTGTTTCCATAGGCTGTGAATTTCTAAGAGGCTGACTTAGGGGAAAGAACTACTGAGGACTGGAAAAGTTCATTTAATGTGTTGATACTTTCATTAGCTGAAAGAGAAAGCTTCTTTTTTTTTTTTTTTTTTTTTTTTTTTTTTTTTTTACCATATACAATTACTTTATTCTTGAAAGATCAAAGAAAATGTCCAGTTTCAAAAGAAAGCACACCCCTATTAAACTCTCTTATCTTTCTCAAGGCTTACAGCAGTCTGGCTGTGTGCCAAGATTTGTACACCAGCTTGAAACTTGGACATCCATGTTAAAACTTTAAAAACATTACTTGAATTACAACTACATAAGAAGTTTAAATGAAATTCTAAGTGAGCCCAACTATCGCAGATCCTGAATTTCAGGATCATTAGGAGGATCATGCAGGTCAGTTACCACTGCAAAACCATCGGTCCTCAAAGTTATGGCGTGAGCAATGAATGACCTCATCCTTTCTTCTTTACCACCAACTGGTTCAAACTGAGTAAGCAAGGAGCCTATGCAGAGGCACAAAGAACTTATCTCCAACACTGAGCTATTCTAAATACAGAATCTCTTTCCCCAAAATAGTGCTTGGTTTTCCTTTGTCTTAAACACAGTATTTTCCCCTTCCTCTCCCCAATCTGAGGGGGACACATTCCAAGCCCCCTAGTGGATGCTGGAAACCACAGGTAGTACTGAACCGTCTATATGCTATACAAGAATTTCTTTTTTGTTTGTCACAGTTTTACTGAGGAAGACTTTCACTTAACATAGATCTTAGCAACCTCAGCATATAATTTTTTTCTTTCCTTATTAAGTCTAGAACTTTCATTTTTCTGCCTAAAGGAAGTACTTTACAGTTTCTCATTGGTATATCAAATTGCCAGCACCACAATTCTTGAGTTTGGGGACCACTATTATGTAGTATTTACTTCATTCTACTATTAAGTCTATTAAGTAAAATAAGAGTTACTCGAACACAAACACCGTGGAACCAGGACAGAGGATTTGATCTGATCATGGAGATGGTTACTAAGTGCCTAATAGGCTGGTAGCATGTGTAGCAGAGACGCACTGGACCAAAGGATGATTCACCTACTGTGTGGGGTGGTGAGAGATTTCAGTACAGAAAGAACAGTGTGCAATTTAAGACTTATGAGTTGTTTATATCTGGAATTTTCCATTTAATATTTTTGGACCATGAATGACCACAGGTAACTGAAACTGTGGAAAGTGAAACCCTGGATAAGGGGGGACAACTATGTATCGTAGAAGGTACTAACATTTTCTTTAAAAGTGGTTTCAGTCCTTTTCCGCTTTGATACAGGGAATATAAATAATTGTCCGCTATCCCTCAACAATAATGTGAAGCAAAGCACTTAGTAATTGTTCATAGTTTAGAGGAGTCAAAAAATCTACTGATTTAAAAAATTTATTAATATTTAGAAAGTAATTTGTCAATATTGATAAAAACTGAAGACACATATGCTTTTTATGCCAGCAATTGTACTTTTAAGAATTTATGTATGGATATATTTGAAAAAGTATGTATATATGAAATGTATACTTGAATATACATACACATATACAAGACTATTAATTCCAGCATTCTTTACAAGAACAAATGACTGGAAACACATTAAATGCCAGTAAATTTGGGACTAGTTAAATGGATGACATTGCATTCATACCCAATGGAACACTACGTAGCCAGTAAACGTAATGATATAGCTCTTTATGTGTACTTTTGAAAGCTAGTCATGATATCTATTAACTAAAGGAAACCTAAGGTGCAGAATTGTGTGCATATTGGTATTTTCAAAAGATATTTATATGTCTGGATATTTGTATATAATTTCTGGAAAGATACACAGATATGCCAGTTTTTTGCAGAGTGAGCACTGAATTAGATAATAGATCTTTTATTGAATATTATTTTATAGTTATTAATATTGTAACCATGCAAATATTAAGTAGTTTCTTTCAATTTAAAGAAACTAGTCAATAGATAAGAGTGGTAAATAAAAGTGAGTCTACTTATTCAAGATTTGTTTTGGTTAACCAGTTGTGAACTAGCATAGAATATTTTTTTTAATTGCTAAACTATGAGGACACGTGGGTGTATGTAATATGACCCAGAGTTAAGGAAGGTATGTTTTAACTGGTTTTGTTTTTAGTGGTGAGCTAATATTGCACATACTAATATTTACTTGAAGGGAAGGATGCTATCAAGAGGAAGAAGGGACATGATCAATGAAAGCCTCTGATGAGACAAAAGGGAATTGGTCCAAGAGTACAGAGGAGGCATCAGCCTTTCAGAGTTGTGCTTCTAATTCTTGCCATGGCTGTCTTTGTTGCCATCACCATTGCAGGTAACATTTATCAAATATTTACTATATGCCAGGCTCTCTGCTATATGCTCTGTATCCATTTTTTCATTTAAATTGTCAAAATTGTTCATCAAGAAATAGTGACTGAGCTCCTGCTATGTGCCAGATATGGTTCTGATGAGTACTGAGAAGAAAACTAAAGCCAAATCAGGAAAGAGAAGAGAGGGGGAGGGGGAGCCAGGAGTAGGGGTGCTAGTTTCTTAGGAAACACCTTCTTGTGGGACGAAGCAGACAGAATAAATGAGTAAAATAATTCATGGTGGGAGGAGGGGACACTCTAGATGGGAAGTTCAACAAAGGCCTGGGGAGGTGAACTTTGAGGTAAAACTTACGTGATGAGGATAAGAGAGAGGCCGTACCAGACAGAGGGTGAACCCATGGTTGTCTGAGTTTGTCATGTGTCTGAGACACAGAAGGAAGGCCCCTGTGGCTGGAGCATTTGGGGCAATGGAGAGAGGTGGGCAGGGCCAGATCCTGCGGGGACTTGTGGGCTGTGATAAAACATTTGGATCTTATTCTCATGGTGAGAGGAAGCCTGGGGAGGGTTTTAAGCAAGAGAGTAAAAAGGGATTTATTCATTCCTTCAAACAAGAATTTCTTTATTTCACTATGAAAACAGAAGGTTGCAGAAGAGACTCTGCACCAGCTCCTGTCAACCTATCTGTCCACCTACCTGTGCCTGTGCCCACATACCTGCCTTCCCAGTTCTATCTAGATGAACAACCATTCTCCCCTCTGAAGATCTCTCCACGTGTACACTAGATCCTTTCCCCTTCTTAGTCCTCTCTGTTCTGCCTCGGCATCTTCTCCTGCTCTAATAAGCCAGTCTCAGCAGCAAACATGTGGCGTAATTTCTCCCATCTTAGATATCTAATAGATACTCTAAACTTAAAATGTCCAACACTGATTCATAATCTCCTTCTCACCAACTGCTTTCTCAGCAGTTTTCTGCATCTCAATTGAGGGCGCGTCCATCATCCTTCCAGGTATCCAGTCATGCTGCTCAACTTCTCCTTTTCTCTCAAAGTCTGCATTCAATGTACCTGAAAATTCTGTGGGGCTACCTTGAGAGTATTCCCGAATATGACCATTTGTCACAACTTATGCTAGCCACCTGGTCCAAAATGCCATCATCTGACACTGAACTCATCTCTGTTTCTACCTTTTCCCACCTCCACTGCCAGTCTATTCTCAACCTAGTAATTTGAGGGAGCCTTTAAAAAATGTAAGTTGGGTCATACCGCTCCTCTGTGAAGACCCCCAAAGCCTCCCCTGTACCCTCTGATTCTCTAAAAATAAAACACAAGTCTTGCATTTGTCTTCCAAGCCTTATGTGATCTTGTTCCTTATCAGTACTCTGGCCTTACACACCAGCCACACTGGCCTCTTGGCAGTTTTGTTTTCCTTTTAATTTCTCCTCTCTCTTGAAGAATAATTTTGCCAGATATATAACTCTAGGTTGGTGGTTTTTTTTTTTTTTTTCAATAATTTAGATATTTCACTCCACTCATTTTTGCTTGCATGGTTTCTAACAAAGTAGTCAGCTGTAATTTTTTTTTTATTTTCTTTTAGAAATATATATATATTTTCAAAAATAGACATGGGGTCTCGCTGTGGTGCCCAGGCTAGTCTCAAACTCCTGGCCGCAAAAGTGATCCTCCCACGTCAGCCTTCCAAAGTGCTGGGATTACAGGTGTGAGCCACTGCACCTGGCCTGACATTTTCTTGAATCCTATACACACTCCCTCTTAAGGCCTTTGTGCTGGCTGTTCTTTCTGGCTGGTAGGCACTTACTCCGATACCCGTGTGTCCTCCTTCCCATTGAATCCAATATCTGGTTAAATGTCATCCTCTCAAAGCTTTCTCTGCATAAAACAGCAACTCCCTTGTCTGTTACTTATGTTCCTTTGACCTTCTCCTTTTTAAATATCACTTATAACTTTTAGACATTGTATGTATGTATTAATTTATGTATATATTATCTGCCTCCTCTCACTAGAGTGTCAACTCAATGAGGTCAGTGACAGTTTTGTTTGCTACTTATCCACTGCACCTAGAAAGATGCTTGGCACAGAATAAACATTCAATTAAAATATTGCTTATTCCATCACTCAATAAATACTTATTGACATAATTTATGGAAAGATATATAGAATGTACCTAGCTTCCTTTGGCGAGAAGGACTGAGTTGGAAATAGATTTACCTTTCATTGTATACTATTTCATAATTAATATTTTAACCATAAAAATTAGTTTCTCTCAACTTAAAAAAATAGTTAATAGATAAAAACAGGATATAAAATAGAGTGTACTCATTCAAGATTTGTTTTGTTATCCAAATGTGAGCTAGTGTACACTACCCTTTTTGTGGCTATATTGTGAAGATGTTGGGCTGTAGCTAATAAGGTAATCTAGAGTTAAGGAAGGTATGCTTTAATTTAAATTAAGTGGTCACGGCAGGCACAAAGATTACATAACTTATCTGAAGTTATGTAATTTCTGGAAAGAGATGCTTAACATTTGGATGCATAAAACTTCTCTGGTAGGTAATTATTAGTAAAGTTTTACTGATTAACTCTTTTCTTACTGGAAAGATTAATGAATGTGTATGATCAAAAAGTTCAAGTTTTACAATAAGATCCACAGTGAAAAATAAATCTCATATTTAACCCCTAAGATGCCAGTTTGTCTCCCTGTAGGCAACTGTGTCATTTCCTAAAGGATTCTCCTCAAAATAATGTACAGATATGCACATATATGCATCTTTTTCTATATTTAGTATCTTTTTACATAGTTACCTGTTATACATACTGTAGTACACTTTGCTTAAAATGTGATCTTTATTCTAATATTTTCATTTTATTTATTAAAATAAATATAATTTATAAAATTTTGTTAAAATTTTAATACTTTCATTCAGTTCAAGAAGGAAAAGTGAATTTCTGAGGCATGTTAATCGCACACACTTCCGTGTTGATGTTTCAACTGCTGGTTTTTCCCCACAAACGGTATTACTTATGCTGAAGCTAGAGGGCAGTGTAGTCCTTCCAAAAGCATGGTGTATCCTTGGATAGTGTTTTGAAGATCGTGAATGTGGTGCAAATTTTAGAATTTGGAGAAGCTCCTGGTACTAAAAAAATGCATCAGTCCAAATTATTCACCCATGCTCTTTTATGCATTTCGCATAAAATTATTTGCAATATGTTTATGTTACCTATCATGCTATCACCTTCCATAGGAGTAATTTTTGCTTAATAGATACAATGCTTATTTCAAAGGGTCATTTTTAGCTCCAATAAGTGTATGATGCCTTCATTAAAAAAAAAACTTGAATTGTTAAGACAGTAGATTTTTCATGTGCTCACCACAAAAAAGTATATGAGGTAATGCATATGTTAGTTTGGTTTAGCCATTCCACAACATATACATATTGTAAAACATTATGTTGTACACCGTAAATGTATGCAATTTTGTCAACTAAAAAAATAAATAATAACATTTAAAAAACGAATTTCAAATTGAGGATGGGTGAGTGTCAAATTGAATATGGATGCGTGAGGGGGTAGGAAAAGTGATTTGCATTACAGAAAACATCTAAGGTAGTCACAACGTGGCAGAGAATGATGGCAGTCCACCGAATCCATTCTCCTCTTTCTGGCAAGAAACCAAGACTGCATCGTTAGTTAGCCTGTCTTGCTGTTAGTGTCTTGCAGTGAGGGGCCACTGCTAGACCTAGATAAGAAAAACTTCACAGGTACATTTTTCCTCACTTGTCATTGGTCAGCATCTTTTCCTCTTTTCCTCTTCAATGACTCCAAACCTTCACCACTCTCCTCAAGCCCAGGTTTCCTTCTCATGTTTACTGAGAACGCAGGGTCATCAGGCAAGATGTCTCCACTCCTAACTCTCCGACCCTACCTCTTGCACCCCTGCAGATCTACATCCCCACCAATTCTTCCCTCTTGTCATGCACTTTCGGAGTGAAGTATTCATTGTGTTTGAAGTGCATCCTTCCGCTTATACCCTTGGTTCCTTCCTCTCCAGTCTCCTCCAGGATCCTGATCCAGCCATTATTTGCTCTCTATTTTAGAAAAATTCTAAAAAACAACAAAAATGAAAAATAATTTGTAATTCCACTACTTTAAACCAATTATCTAAAGTTGTTAATTGAACATTTGTTCTATCACCCACTCATCAAATTCCATCTTCCCAAAGGTGACCTATGTTAAGTTCCTTTGTGACATTTTCTTGAGTATATGCAAGAAATCTATATGTATATATAACCACACACTTTTATGTTTCCAAGAATGAAGTCATTATGTGCTTACTGAGCTGAAATTTGGCTTTTACACTACCAAGTCAATATGTAGATTTGTCTTTTATATTGGTTTCATAATACTCAATTATATGGTAGCATTGTAGTTTATTCAGTCATTTCTTTATGTATATTTAGATTGTTTCAAATTTTTCAATGTTGCTTATAATACAAAAATCCAGCTGCACATATATACCCTTATACACTTAGGCTTTTATTTTCATGACCTAGATTGCTAGAAGTTGAAATGCTGATGCAAATGATGTGCTTGTTTTGAATTATAGCCAGTACTACTAAATTACTTCTCAAATAATTTGTTCGAAGTATACTACAAGCAACAATATGTAAATATCCACTTCCCCATTTCTTCACCATCACTAGATATTATCAATATTTTCAGTTTTTGTCAATTTTAAGAGGAAAAAAGATATTTATTATTACTTTAATTTGTGTTAGTTTTGTACAAAAGTAATTGTGGTTTTAGCATTGCTAACATTTGCTGTTTGCTATTGGAATACATTCTTAAATAAATGTGGTTATGTTATATATTATTTTAATCCGCATTTCTCACTTTATGTTTTTTTGCTAAGGACTTAGTATCTGCTGTTTATTTTATATTTATTTTAGACTATGGAAATGATGTTATACAAAAAGAAAATTCAGATGATTTTATTACTCAGGTTCACAATGGGTCATAAAGCAGTGGAGACAACTCGCAACATCAACAACACATTTGGCCCAGAAACTGCTAAGGAATGTACAGTGCAGTGGTGGTTTAAGAAGTTTTGCAAGGAGACGAGAGTCCTGAAGAAGAGGAGCACAGTGGCCGACCATCAGAAGTTGACGACAAACAA
The DNA here is from genome assembly GCF_041146395.1 of Eulemur rufifrons. Classification (NCBI taxonomy): domain Eukaryota; kingdom Metazoa; phylum Chordata; class Mammalia; order Primates; family Lemuridae; genus Eulemur; species Eulemur rufifrons. Next base: position 1,861,439 of record NW_027182826.1, on the reverse strand, counting down.
TTGAGAGCAATCATTGAAGCTGATCCTCTTACAAATGCAGGAAAAGTTGCCGAAGAACTCAATGTTGAGCATTCTTTCTGTGGTCATTTGGCATTTGAAACAAATTGGAAAGGTGAAAAAGCTCAGTAAGTGGGTGCCTCATGAGCTGTCTGAAAATCAAAAAAAATCATCATTTTGAAATGTCATCTCTTATTGTGCACAAAAACAATGAAACCCACCATCTCTAATGAAATTACAATAAAATGAAATAAAGCTCAGAAAAAAAAAAAGTACTATGTAGTGAGACCGATCCTAAGAACACGGGCGCGGGGAAGGAAGTCACTACCGTGGTATAAAATTGTATAAACGTTACCCGTTTCTGTGTGCGTGCGTTTTCTGAGAAATGACCCCCTTTTGCTATGGGGCCGGGACTGGAGTCCCAGTTTGGGACCATAGGATTCCCCGCACTCGACTCCTGACTGATTCGACCTAGGGTTAGCTCTGTGTAAACACTCTTTAGACGTGGGTGTTTTATGGATTTCTGTCCTTCGGGAGAAACGACTGGCCCGGGTACAGGAGTGAGTGAATGTACCGACCGTCTTCTCCCATCTCTGTCTCTCTCTCTCTCTCTCTCTCTCCCCCTCCCACACACAGGCACACGCGCACGCGCACGCACACACACACACACACACACACACGCCGTTTCCGGGAGCGCCCACTTCATGCGCTTCGGTCCACCGTGACAGATAGTCCAACTGTGAGATCATCGTGAGTGGCTGCGCCTAGGCCCCGCTCTGAACCTCTCCGTACTGTTCGTGTGTCTTCAGCAGGTCCTGCCTCCACCCGTGGCATCTAGCACAGGCCGATGGGTCCCTGTCCTCTCTCCCTGCCGTGGACGCCCCCCTCCGCCCCCCCCCGGGGCTCTCTGGTCGACTAGTGGTGGGGAGTGTGCCCGAGGGCTGAGAGACGTGGTCCGAGAGGGGCCGGGAGGAGGCCTGCGACCCAGTGTGTACCCACTCCCGCCCCCACGCTCCCTCCCCCACGAGGGAGCCCGTCCTTTCCAGGCTGACACTTGGATCGGTGGATGACGGGGGTCACCTGGCGGCGGGCTAGCATTATGGGAAAATCCGGTAGGCGTGTTGCGACGTCCTGCCACAGAGATGGCTCTGGCGACAGCCCCGGGGCCGCCCCACCCTGGCCCCCGGCCAGGCCCCGTGAATGTGTTCTCTTTGTCCCTGACTTCTTTCTTTGTTTCACCAGCCGGCGTGTTCTGAGAATGTGAAGTGTATCATAGTTCCACCCTGGGTTTCATGATCCTAAGATAGGAAGGGGTTTTATGATTCCACGACAGAAAGGTTTTCTCATCCTATCATCTCTCCCCCTCTTCTTTCTTTCTTTCTCTTCCTCCTTCTGCCTTTTCTTTACTTCTTTTTTGTTTCCTTCTTTCAGTCTTCCTGTCTTCCTTCCTGCCTGCCTGCCTGCCTTCCTTCCTTCCTTCCTTCCGTATATCTTTCCATTTTTCTTTCCTCTCTTCCTTTCTCCTGTTATCCTGTGTTTCTATCTCTGTTTTTTCCATCTTTCTTCCCCCTTTCTACTTTCCTACCTTCTTTCTTTCTCATTCTCTCCTTTCTCTCTCCTTCTTTCTTTCTGTCTCTTTCTATACTTTCTCTCTCCTTCCTTCTCTCTATCTTTTTCTCTTTCCATCTTTCCGTGCTCTTTCTTTTTCTCTCTTAATTTCCTTTCTTTTTCTTTTCTTTCTTTCCCTCCTTCTGTCTGTCTGTCTTTCTTTCTTTCTGCTTCCATTCTTCCTTCCTTTTTCTCATTCTCTTTCTTTCTGCCTGTCTTTTCTTTCCTTATTTCTTCTTTCCTTCTGTCTTTCTGTGTTTCCTATCTCCTTCCTCCCTTCCTTTTTCTTTCTTCCCCGCTCCCTCTTCCTGTCTTTTCTTATTTACTGTTTTCTTCTTTCTGACTTTCTCTCTCTGTTTCTCCGTCTCTTTTCTTTCTGTTCTTTTCCTTTCTCTCCCTTTCTCTCTTTCTGTTTCTGCCTGTCTGTCTCTCGGCTATGTTGTGGTCTGTGCAGAGACGGGTTTGGTGGACGATGTCGGTGGTCGGGCCGACCCATCCTTTCTTTGATCCCAGTGCTAGCCAGGCCGGGGCCTGCTTAGCTTCCAAGATCAGACGAGATTGGGCGCGTTCAGGGTGGCGTGGCCCTAGACTGACCCGTCATTTTTCGATGGCTTCCGTGGGGAGTAGGGGGACTGTGTTTGATGCCCCCAGGGGACCTTCCGGACTCTGAAATGATGGGCTCCAGAGGGTTGCCCCGTGTTTTGCAGCAGACCTCTGGTGGCTGGCGCCGGTTGTGGTCGGGCTCCACCTGGCGGCCGCTTTTCTACAAGTCTCTTGTCCTCTGAATCTTCGGTGCAGCAGGCAAAGCAGGGGACAGTCCCCGATGCGAGCGAGGCTGAGTTCCGGGAAGCAAGCAGCCTTCGCGGGGCCATCTGGTTCGTGCCGGGACGCCGGCTGGGACATCTGGGAGGCAGAGCTTGGGCCTGCAGGGCTGTGTGGCGGGAGGACGTTGTCGCCACGCTTCCAGGCTCAGCCAGCCAGGCGGCTTGCGGGGCTGCCCGGGCAGGTCGACCAGCACGCTGTGGCCGCTTTGGAGACCCGACCCACCCCGCGGGGACAGGAAGGAGACGGCACACGCGGACGGGAGAGGAGGGTGTCCGGCGACCGGCCGCCGTCCCGTGCATGCGTGTCCCTCTCCCTCGGCCTCACCTTTCCTACCCATTTTCCCTGGTTCCCGCTCAGGAGGCAGGGACAGCCCTGTGAGTGGCACCCAGTCGTCCGTGGCTTCTTCTGAGTCCTACTCTGGGGGTGCGGACCGGGCCCTGGGTGGCGCGGGTGGCCGGCGAGGGCGACCCCTGTCGGCCCGCGGGCGCTCGTGGGCCGCGGCGGTCCCGTCCCGATGTTTTCTCCTCCACAAGTCCCCGTGCTGGGGCCGGGGACCGGGCCCTGGGTGGACCTGGGTGGACCTGGGTGGCGCGGGTGGCCAGCGAGGGCGACCCCTGTCAGCCCGCGGCCGCTCGTGGGCCGTGGCGGTCCCGTCCCGATGTTTTCTCCTCCACAAGTCCCCGTGCTGGGCCCTGGGTGGTGCGCGTGGACGGTGAGAGCCTCCCTGGCCCTCGACGCCAAGGGGGCCGACCAGATGTTCCTGAGTGCCCCTTGTCTGCTGGCGCTGGGGACCTGCTGGGGACAGGTGGCCGTGTCGAGTGCCGTGGGGGCAGGCATGTTCAAGTGGCTCGGTCCTCGTCTTCCTGCGCGGTGTTTTTGATCACCTCATATCATCATCTTCCGCCTCCAGGTTAGTACTGACACGCTGTCCTTCGGCGACTGTCGCTGGAGGGGTTGGGCCTCCGCAGGCGGACAAGGTTCTGGGTTCCTGGGGATCCAGCGCCCTGCCCTGTTCCCTTTGAGCTGACCGCCTGGGCCCGCGCGCCGGCTCTAGGGCATCGGAGTGTCCCGACGGTGGTGCCCGCCTCTTGCGTTGGTCTCGTCACCTCGAGAGACGGCACGGGGGGGGAGGTTTGCGGCAACCTTCCCCCTTACCCCTCTGGCTCTGTGCCGTTGCGTGTCAGGCGGTCCTCGTCTTTGGGTTGTGCTTGGGAGGCGGGGCTGGCGAGGCTGAAGCGGGCTCCTCCGATCGCTGTCCTCGCCGGCCTGACTGACCTCCCCCAACCGTCCCCGTCCTCGGGGCCTGATCGATGTGGTGACGTCGCGCCCTTCCGGGCCTTGAGCCGCGTGCCAGGCGAGGGACGGTCCATTCATGGTGAACGGTGGCCGCTCTTCTCGTTCTGCCTGCGGGCACCTCACCTCTCCTTCCCCGCCTGTGGGCGGTGCGTGGGAGGCGCGGGTGCGAGACTATCCGGCCCGACCGCGGTCGCCCCGCCCTCGGCCTCGTGGTGTTGGCGGGGGTCGTGAGTCCTCTAGACGCAGCGGGCAGCCCTCGCTCGCCCTGTGTGGCTGTTGCCTGGCCGGGGTCACCCTTCCCCGCGAGGGACGGGTGCAGGGCCGTGCCACCCGCCCGGTGGCGCGCCCCATTTGGCGCGCGGCTGCTGGGTCTGTGTGGCCGTTTAGTGGTGCCCCCGGAGCGCACCAGGTTGTTCTCCAAGGTGCCCGAAACCAAGCGGTGGTTGTCGTCCTCGTTCCCGGTGTCCCCCTCTGGTCGCCGCTGCAGCGTCTGCTGCGTTGGGTACACCCTCGAGCAGCTTGCTTGGGGTTGGGGGGTCGAGGCGGGCAAGCCCAGAGGCATCCTCCTGCGCCACGTGGGCGGGCGGGGGGCGTTGTCTCGGCGTCCCCACGATGTGTGCGTGGCGGACTTTGAAAGGCGAGCGCACGGCTTGTGCTCTTCCCTCCCTGCCCGAGGGGGGGTTGTTGCACGGTCGTGTGGGCGATCGTGGTGGGGCTGGGCCGGTGACGTGGTGCCAGCCGGCCCCGTGGGGGGCCTCTGCCACCGGCCTAGTTTGCCTCGGTGACCCCTCTCCCATACCGACGGGGGAGTGTTCACCTCGAAGTGAGGTGGTTTTTGGATCAGGGGCCCCGACCGTGAACGCTCAGGAGTCGCCAACCGTGCGTGTTTTGCCCCATACCGCAGACCCCCCCACGCCTCCCCCGGGGCATGCCTGAATGCCTCCGCCCAGGGCCCTTACGGGGGCCACCGGGGATCGGGGGCGATCCACCGTCGGCGAGAAAGCGTCTTCTCTAGCGATCATGGAGGCTTGTCCTCTTCTGGGGTTTGTCGGATCCCCCAGCCCGCCGCCTCTCTGCGCGTCCTCAGCTGCCACCCCTGCGGCTGCCAGTTGTGTGTGGGCAGAGTTCCCTCCTCCCCTGCCGTGGGGGGGAGCGGTCCGCCGCCCCCGCGGTGGGGGCCGAGTGCCATTCTTCACCTAACGTGGTCCGCGCCTCCCCCTCTGAACTCTGGGGGAGGGTCACGCCGGGCCGGGCCAGCGTTCCAGCTGTGAAGGGCGCCCGCGTGTGTGCGCTGCGTGCCCTGGCCGCGGGTTGCCCCGGTGTGCGCTGGGGGGAGGAGGGGGTGGAGCCCGTCTTGCGCCCCCTCCCCATCCCCTGTGAGCGTGCGGCCCTCCACCCGGTCCCGTGCCAGGCCGGCGGATGGATGGGCGCTCCCGTGCTGGCACCTGTGGATTGCAGCTTGGGGGACCGCCCAGCCAACGAGGGGGTCGTTCCACGGGTGCGCGGTGCTCCCCGGAGCGAGACAGGATTGGGAAACGGACGAGAATGGGATTAGGTGCGGTGGCGTGCAGGCCGAGGGGCGAAGGCCGGCGTCGCTCTGGGACACCCCGGTGGTGAGGCCGGCCCCGTTGGGAGGGTCGAGGGGTGCCAAAGGCTTTGGCCGGCTGGCGTCACGGGCGTGTTGTGGGACCGCTCTAGGGTTTGGGGCGGTGGGACCCCTTGGCGTTGTTTCCCCAGTGGCCCGGTCGCGGCGCAGGTCTCGCCTCCCACGGGCTCTCGTGCCTCGCCCTCACGGGGTCTCATCCCTGTTCAAAAGGGTGCTCCTTCTCTCTTCCTCACGGCTGCCGACCGCCCCGCGACAAGCGTTCACCCAACCGCGCTGCCCGAACCTGACCTCGCCGCGGGGAGGGGGCGTTGCCCTGGCCGCCAAGGCCCTGGATGGCGCCCCCACCCCCCACGGTGACGTGCCTCGGTTGAATGGTCGGCGGGCCTCCGCGTGGCGGGCCTACGGGGTTGGGGGCGGCCGGTCGCGCATGCGTGCAAGAAGAGCGTTTTTCCGGAGCTACACGCAACCGCGATGGCGGTTGGGGTCCGGGCCCTGCGAGGTGCGCGCGGGGTTTGGGGAGCTCGCCGAAGGTGCAGCCGGTCGTCCCAGGTGCCGTGGGACCGCCCTTGTGCTCGGAGGCCACTGGCGGTGAGATCCCGTGCGTGTCCTGGCCGGTGGGCTGCCGTCTGAGGCTTGCTACACCCCTCCCCTCGGGCCTCCTGGTGCCCGTCGGCCCCTTCCCCCGTCGTCGCCTTATGCCACGTCCGGTGGCCCCCACCCCGCTCACCGCCGCCTTGAGCCATCTCGCCCTCTCCCATCTGGCTTTCGTAGCCGGGGGGCGTCCGTGCCCCCGGTGCTGCATCGCTCCCCCCGTGTGTCCGTAGCGGCCTCTCCCGTGGTCCGCTGTCGCCTGCCCGCTTGCCCGCGGTGGCGTTGCGTGTGGATGGCATGTGGGGTGCCGTCGTTCCCCACGGTGGCCGTCTCCCCCGGTCGGTGGGTTCGCGTGCAGGAGCGTGCGGGTCCCGCGGTCTCTCTCCCCTGGCCATCCGTCGTGGCGTTACCCGCCGCGCCCGTACGCTCCGGGGTGGGGCCCGGGCGGGCTTCGGCCAGGTCCGAGCCTCGTTCGGGGTTGTCCGGGCGCGGGCCGCTACAGTCACGATGCTTGACTGGCTGCGGGGTGTGGTCCTCGGGCCCCTCTCTTCGTGCCCGTGCGCCCTCCCCTCCCGTGGGGGGGTCCTTGTCGCCGCGGGGGGCCGTCGCCCTGCCCCCACGGCTCCACGTCCGCCGCGCGTGTGCGTGTGGGGCACCCTTCCTTCCTTCGTGGCCGGGCTCTTGGGTGCTCGGGTGGTCCGCCACAGCGGGGGTGGGCCGGGGCGTCGTGGTGGGGTCCGTCTCTGTGCGGGCCCCCCCATCCGACCCCGTCCTGCCCCGCGCTCCGCTCCGCTCCCGGCGGCCCCAGCTCTCGCGGCTCCGGTAACGCCCGGCCCCCCAAAGACGCTGGTGAGAACATCCCCCCTCCCTGTGGGGTGGGGGGGTGCGCTCCTCGGCTCACCGCGCTCTCCTTACCTGGTTGATCCTGCCAGTAGCATATGCTTGTCTCAAAAATTAAGCCATGCATGTCTAAGTACACACGGCTGGTACAGTGAAACTGCGACTGGCTCATTAAATCAGTTATGGTTCCTTTGGTCGCTCGCTCCTCTCCTACTTGGATAACTGTGGTAATTCTAGAGCTAATACATGCCAACGGGCGCTGACCCCCTTCGCGGGGGGGATGCGTGCATTTATCAGATCAAAACCAACCCGGTGAGCTCCTCCCCGGCCCCGGCCGGGGGGCGGGCGCCGACAGCTTTGGTGACTCTAGATAACCTCGGGCCCATCGCACGCCCCCCGTGGTGGTGACGACCCATTTGAACATCTGCCCTATCAACTTTCGATGGTAGTCACCGTGCCTACCATGGTGACCACGGGTGATGGGGAATCAGGGTTCGATTCCGGAGAGGGAGCCTGAGAAATGGCTACCACATCCAAGGAAGGCAGCAGGCGCGCAAATTACCCACTCCCAACCCGGGGAGGTAGTGATGAAAAATAAGAATACAGGACTCTTTCGAGGCCCTGTAATTGGAATGAGTCCACTTTAAATCCTTTAACGAGGATCCATTGGAGGGCAAGTCTGGTGCCAGCAGCTGCGGTAATTCCAGCTCCAATAGCGTATGTTAAAGTTGCTGCAGTTAAAAAGCTTGTAGTTGGATCTTGGGAGCGGGGGGGGGGGGGGGTGGTCCGCCGCGAGGCGAGCCACCGCCTGTCCCCGCCCCTTGCCTCTCGGCGCCCCCTCGATGCTCTTAGCTCAGTGTCCCGCGGGGCCCCAAGCGTTTACTTTGAAAAAATTAGAGTGTTCAAAGCAGGCCCGAGCCGCCTGGATACCGCAGCTAGGAATAATGGAATAGGACCGAGGTTCTATTTTGTTGGTTTTTGGGACTGAGGCCATGATTAAGAGGGACGGCCGGGGGCATTCGTATTGCGCCGCTAGAGGTGAAATTCTTGGACCGGCGCAAGACGGACCAGAGTGAAAGCATTTGCCAAGAATGTTTTCATTAATCAAGAACGAAAGTCGGAGGTTCAAAGACGATCAGATACCGTCCTAGTTCCGACCATAAATGATGCCAACTGGCGATGTGGTGGCGTTATTCCCATGACCCGCTGGGCAGCTTCTGGGAAACCAAGGTCTTTGGGTTCCGGGGGGAGTATGGTTGCAAAGCTGAAACTTAAAGGAATTGACGGAAGGGCACCACCAGGAGTGGAGCCTGTGGCTTAATTTGACTCAACACGGGAAACCTCACCCGGCCCGGACATGAACAGGATTGACAGATTGATAGCTCTTTCTCGATTCCGTGGGTGGTGGTGCATGGCCATTCTTAGTTGGTGGAGCGATTTGTCTGGTTAATTCCGATAACGAACGAGACTCTGGCATGCTAACTAGTTACGCGACCCCCGAGCGGTCGGCGTCCCCCAACTTCTTAGAGGGACAAGTGGCGTTCAGCCACCCGAGATTGAGCAATAACAGGTCTGTGATGCCCTTAGATGTCCGGGGCTGCACACGCGCTACACTGACTGGCTCAGCGTGTGCCTACCCTACGCCAGCAGGCGCGGGTAACCCGTTGAACCCCATTCGTGATGGGGATCGGGGATTGCAATTATTCCCCATGAACGAGGAATTCCCAGTAAGTGTGGGTCATAAGCTTGCGTTAAGTCCCTGCCCTTTGTACACACCGCCCGTCGCTACTACCGATTGGATGGTTTAGTGAGGCCCTGGGATCTGCCCCGCCGGGGTCGGCCCACGGCCCTGGCGGAGCGCTGAGAAGACGGTCGAACTTGACTAGAGGAAGTAAAAGTCGTAACAAGGTTTCCATAGGTGAACCTGCGGAAGGATCATTAACGAGAGTCCCGCGGAGCCTGTCGCCGAGCGAGCGATCGACCGGTGACCGGTCGCGTGTGTTTCCTCAAGCGCGCGGCGCGGGCGTGGGGGCCGGCGCCGTGCCGGCCCCCCGCCCTCCCGCTAGGGCGGTTGGAGGCTTGTGGGAGCGCCTGCGTGCGTCCCCCCCTCTGGCCACCTTGCCGGCCCCCGCCAGCCAAGCACACCACTCCCCGTGCCATCCGCATACGCCTGGCACCGCGGGCTACCCTCGGCGCGTCTCTCGGGATGCGCGGTGAGGGCGCGACGGTCCCATCCGTGTGGAGTTTTGCCGGAGCTCCCCGGGGGGGCTGTGGGCTCCGGGCCACAGGGAAGGGTTCCCCGCTGCGTCCCGCCATCTCCCTGGGCCGCCGCCCTCCCGGGATGTGTTCCACCCCTCCCGCCCCCACCCCCCACCGGTCGTCTGCCGTCCGTTCGTGTGGTGGTTGTGCGGGGAGTCGGTTGGACCGTCAGGGACGGCGGAACCCGCGCCCCGCGAGCGGCTGCGGTCGGGACCGGCGTGGTGGCGGTGGTGGTGTTGGCCGGCTGTGGGTGGTGGAGGGAGGGTGCCGCCGTCTTCCCTCCCCGTCCGCCCCCCCTTCCAGGTACCTAGCCCGTTCCGGTGCGGAGGTTTAAAGACCCCTGGGGGTCGCCCGTCCGCGCCGTGGGTCGGGGGCGGTGGGCCCGGTGTTGTTTCGGGCGGAGGTCGGGTGGGCGGGGGAGTTGGCGGTCCGGAGCGGCCTGGCCTTGCCCCGGCAACACCCCAGGCAAGCCGCCGCTGCCTCCTCCTCCTCCCCTCCTCCCACGTCAACCGGACTCCGCCCCCGGGCCGGGGTGCCATGCGCGCGTGCGCGCGTGCGGCGGGTCGTCGGCGGCCGTCGTGGGAAAGGGGGCTTGACCCCGGCGGTCGTCGTCGCGCCCGTTGCTGCGTCGCCGCGCTGGCGTTCCGTGCCACGGGGGCGGGAACCCCTCCCGGGTGCCTGTGGGGCGTCCGTGCCCGCGCACCGGGTGCCCCGTGTGGGAACTTCCGACCTTTCGGAGTCTGGTCCTGTCGTCTTGACTGGCTCGGCCTGAGGCAATTCCCTACCCCTTGGTGGGGGTGGGGAAGGTGTCGTGCCAGGGAGGGCCTCCCTCCGCGGAGGTCCTCGCCCATCAAACCTCATACAACTCTTAGCGGTGGATCACTCGGCTTGTGCGTCGATGAAGAACGCAGCTAGCTGCGAGAATTAATGTGAATTGCAGGACACATTGATCATCAACACTTCGAACGCACTTGTGGCCCCGGGTTCCTCCCGGGGCTACGCCTGTCTGAGCGTCGCTTGACGATCAATCGCCCCCCCGTGTGCCTCCGGGCCCCCGCGGGGGTTGCGTGGCTGGGGGTTTCTCTCACAGGGCCCCGCTGAGGGGTCCCTCCGTCCCCCTAAGTGCAGACCTTGGTGGTGTGCCCCTCCTCTTCCGTCCCGTCCCCCCACGTAGGCACGTCGTTGGCGTGTGGGGGGTGGACGTGGTGGGGTCGCGTCGCCGCCCGCGACGAGGGAGAGAGGCCGGGAGGGCTTTCTCCCGTGGGCACCACGGTGCCATCCTCTCGGGAGCCGCCTCGCGCCCTGCGCGGCCGGGCCTTCCCTCCTTCTGGGGGGTTCGCCTGGGAGGGCCCGACGGGGGTGTGTGTTCACGTGCCCCTCACGCGCGTCGGCGTGTCTCGGTCGCTCGGCGCCGGGGTGCGGGGTCTGGGGATGAGGGGGTCTGTGTGCGCGGAGGGTGTCGTGTCTGGGTTGCCGTCTTTCACCGCATGCCCCTGGTGGTGGCCCAGCGGTCTGGGCCGCCACCCTCCGCCCTCTCCTCGTCTTCCCCTCTTTCCCCCACACCGGCGTCGCCGGCCAAACGTGCCCCCGCGCCTACGGGGGGCCGGGTCCACGTCCCCACCGTGTTGCCTGTTTGGGGCCGCACCCCGGGGATGCGTGCCCCGGTGGCGACCCGCGGGACGCCGCGGCATCGTCCGCCGTCGCGCGCCCACCCCCGGGGTCGCTGCGGCCCACTGCCGTGCTGCGTGTCCCGAGCCCGGGCTTGGGGCTCAGGATGGGTGCTGACCGCCATGTCTCTGCCGTGTCCCCTCCGCCTCCGTCCGTCCGAGGGACCGCTGAGGCGCCTGGGGAAGGAGGGCGTTCCGTTGGTTTGGGGGGTGCCCTCTGGTCTCCCCGGGCACCTCCCCCACTCTGCGCGACCTCCTCCCTCTCTCGGGTGTCGCGGTGTGTGTCCCCCGAGGTCGGGCGGAGGGGGGGTGCGGTCGAGGCGCCGGTGATCTCCCCGTGGGCCCCGGTCCGCGCCCGCCGGCCCGTGCTCCGTCCCGTCGTCCCCGCGGCCTCCGACGTGCTCTCCTTCCCCGCGCCGCCCTTGTGACTCGCCTCGGCGGCCGCCGCCCCTGGGTGGTCGTGGGGTGCGGCCGTGGGGAGGGAGGTGCCATCCTCCTGAGGGCCGGGGGCGGCGGTCGACCGTGGTGCCCCCACCCCCGCTCCGTCGAGCGTGTGTGCCTCGGCTCCCGCCTCTCCCCTCGGGTCCCCCGAGCGCCTGTGCGTGCGTCGGGACGCGCCGTCGTTCCCCCGGCGCGCGTGCACGCGCGCCTCCCCTCCGAGACGCGACCTCAGATCAGACGTGGCAACCCGCTGAATTTAAGCATATTAGTCAGCGGAGGAAAAGAAACTAACCAGGATTCCCTCAGTAA